>NC_054701.1:82620311-82643237 GCF_016097555.1 Gigantopelta aegis
TAGAGGTGTAAGACTACTACACAGACTTCTCTTTCATTAACCACTAACCCCTTGCCCTAGAGGTGTAAGACTACTACACAGACTTCTCTTTCATTAACCACTAACCCCTTGCCCTAGAGGTGTAAGACTACTACACAGACTTCTCTTTCATTAACCACTAACCCCTTGCCCTAGAGGTGTAAGACTACTACACAGACTTCTCTTTCATTAACCACTAACCCCTTGCCCTAGAGGTGTAAGACTACTACACAGACTTCTCTTTCATTAACCACTAACCCCTTGCCCTAGAGGTGTAAGACTACACAGACTTCTCTTTCATTAACCACTAACTCCTTGCCCTAGAGGTGTAAGACTACACAGACTTCTCTTTCATTAACCACTAACCCCTTGCCCTAGAGGTGTAAGACTACTACACAGACTTCTCTTTCATTAACCACTAACCCCTTGCCCTAGAGGTGTAAGACTACTACACAGACTTCTCTTTCATTAACCACTAACCCCTTGCCCTAGAGGTGTAAGACTACTACACAGACTTCTCTTTCATTAACCACTAACCCCTTGCCCTAGAGGTGTAAGACTACTACACAGACTTCTCTTTCATTAACCACTAACCCCTTGCCCTAGAGGTGTAAGACTACACAGACTTCTCTTTCATTAACCACTAACCCCTTGCCCTAGAGGTGTAAGACTACTACACAGACTTCTCTTTCATTAACCACTAACCCCTTGCCCTAGAGGTGTAAGACTACTACACAGACTTCTCTTTCATTAACCACTAACCCCTTGCCCTAGAGGTGTAAGACTACTACACAGACTTCTCTTTCATTAACCACTAACCCCTTGCCCTAGAGGTGTAAGACTACTACACAGACTTCTCTTTCATTAACCACTAACCCCTTGCCCTAGAGGTGTAAGACTACTACACAGACTTCTCTTTCATTAACCACTAACCCCTTGCCCTAGAGGTGTAAGACTACTACACAGACTTCTCTTTCATTAACCACTAACTCCTTGCCCTAGAGGTGTAAGACTACACAGACTTCTCTTTCATTAACCACTAACCCCTTGCCCTAGAGGTGTAAGACTACACAGACTTCTCTTTCATTAACCACTAACCCCTTGCCCTAGAGGTGTAAGACTACACAGACTTCTCTTTCATTAACCACTAACCCCTTGCCCTAGAGGTGTAAGACTACACAGACTTCTCTTTCATTAACCACTAACCCCTTGCCCTAGACACTGTTGAGGTGTGTGCCCAGGACAACATGATTGAACCTTAAGTGGACATAAGCATGAAAATAAATACAAACAAACCCTGAACTGCCACATATAGAATGTTCCTGTCAAACAGGAAAAGAAAGGAATGTTTGTACACCAACACTTTATTCTAAACTATTTGGCATGGTGATAGAGATAACATGGAAAAGCAGCATTGGATATTTTACATGCACCTCCCCCTAGGAAGGACGGTACATATCACAGCCTTTGATGGGGCACGTTTTGGGATGGGGAAAAGACTGATGACAGTAATGCCATCTAGTGTAGTCGATCCAATGACCCATAGCATCTCAGGCGAACACTCTACCACTGATCTACATATCACTTCTTGAGGTTTGGGATTTTCACCTCTACAATATACACATTGTCAAATAATTGGTTATATTTAAGAGGTGGGATTTAGCTCAGTCGTAGAGTGCTCGCTTGAGGTACTTTGGTCACATCAATGATCTTTCTTGTAGACATTTTTTTGACTGGTTTTTCCCCATGTCCCAAACAATGCCCCACAACTGATATATGAAAAGCATGGTATGTGCTGTCTTGTCTGTCGGAAAGTCCATATAAAAGATTTCTTTGCTGCTAATGAAAAATGTAGTGGGTTTCCTCTGAAGACTTTGTGTTAAGAATGATCGTGTTTGACATTCAATAGCCAATGAATGATTAATAAATGTGCTCAAGTATACAAATCAAAATTTAATCTATAAGACTGACCTCCAATCTTTTTATTTCTTCCTTTCCAACATTTCTCCCTCCAAGGTAGGGACGAGCCACAGAATCCAGGTTTTTTCCAGTAATGGTAATCTTTCTTCCACCACTGAAAATAGACATGAGCATTAGTCAGTTAATATAAATAACATGTTCCTGTTTAACACATTATCAGAGAGCAGTTAGAGCCATAATTGTATTGAATATGGACTCACTCACTCTATATATCTCTCTCTCTCCCTCCCCCTCCCTCTCTCCCCATCTCTCTCTCTCTAACCACCCAGTCCTCTCTCTCATTCACTCCTCCATCTCTCTCACTCATATCTCTGTGTCCCTCTCTGTCAATTTCTCTCTGTGTCTCTCCCCCTCAGTCACTCCCTCCCTCCCTCTCTCCCATTCACTCACTCCTCACCCCCTCTCTATCTCTCTTTCATCCTTCAATAGTTACACCGGCACTTGTTAGTTTCAAAAACCAGTCTAGCAAGCGACAATGAGCAGTCAGCATCCTTAACATGCCTCAGAGTCTTTAACTCTATAATACATAAACTTTCGAAGACACACACCTGACGAAAGCTCGTCGCGGGGCTACTGCCGTGATTTCAGGGTCAGGCAGGTAGTAGAATGCTCCACCCGTATTCAGCCTCAAACTCTCCCCATCAATTGTCACCTGCAATGGACCCTGCCCCAGAGCTCTGTCCGCGAACCTTTTGTTGCGTGTCGATATAGGACCCGATTTCGCAGACCACGTCTGTGTTGTGCAGTTTATTTCTTCACTGGACGTACTAAAAATATTTGAAAGAAAACAGTGTACTGATGTGATTAAACATGACACTAGGGCTCAAACTTAACAATATGAACTGCTGTGGGCCAGGGCAGTATTTTGTCATTGGAAAAAAAAAAATTGTCATCAGGTGAAAGGGATAATGTTTTCATTTTATATTGGAGGGTTGGGACGTAGCCGAGTGGAAAGCGTTCCCTTGATGCGCGGTCGGTTTGGGATCGATCCCCGTCAGTGGGCCCATTGGGCTATTTCTCGCTCCAGCCAGTGCACCACAACTGGTACATCAAAGGCTGTGGTATGTGCTATCCTGTCTATGGGATGGTGCATAATAAAAGATCCCTTGCTGCTAATCAAAAAGAATAGCCCATAAAGTGGCAGCAGCGGGTTTCCTCCCTCAATATATAGCCCTTAACCATATGTCTGACGCTATATAACCTTAAATAAAATGTGTTGAGAGCGTCATCAAATAAAAAATGTCCTTCCTTTATATTTGCCATCAGTGAGCATTTTGCTTAAAGCTAAAACAATTGAAAATTGCCATAAGTATCAAAATCAGAAGTTCGAACCCTGCTACATACACGATTTGATTTTACTAACATTTTAAAGAATTAATTTTTTCAATTCTCATTTGAATCTGAATGACTTAAACCTGTAAAGATTTATAAATGGGTTATGGCAAGACACTTCAGGCACTACACCATCATTACTTGTGTCGCTATTTTGTGTAGCAGCTCAACATAGTCTGGCTTAAGAAACAGCTCGTCATTATTAATAATATAAAATAGAGAAAGGCTCTGTTGGAAATATTTCAACAGAAGAAAACTCAGGACAGTTAGTTTTGACGACAGGACATTATTTGAATTTGTATACAATAAACAGAACATTCCAGCTCTACCACCCTCTAACGTGATATGTAAATGATGTTACATGCTAAATATGGAACTGACACAACCCCATTTTTCGGCTACATAAAATGGCAGTTTATTTATATACTACTGAGGCCAACCTACTTGTAATCATAAAAAAATGGCTCTTTTTTAACAAGTATTCTGAGAGTATTGCTAAAGCAATATATGTTCCCTACCAGGCCCAACAATTTTCATATGGGTAATGGGTAAATTGCCATGATAGTCAAACTTGATCTGTAATAGAACATGATAAAGCTATACACAAAATGTTAGCTCAATATCTTGAGCCATTGCATAAAACTGTCTGGAAAATAAAATTTTGTATCTCATACTGAGGTCAATAGGGGTGCAACGATACGGTCAAAACCGTATTGAGATATATTGCGATATAAGAAACTGTATTGCAATATGTATTGCAATATAATTGATATTATTTATGGGTTGGGTTTTTTTTTAATGAAAATAGAAGGCATAACTTTTTAATGATCTTTATTAGTTTCAGCTGTCAGGCTAAATGTTTTAGGCCATATTTTTATTTTTTAACACAATACTAGTCTACTAGAATACTGGCGTGACGGTGTCAAACTATTGATGATGATGATGATGATGATAACTAATTTAACGTGCCCATATACCACTAGGGTTTCGAACACGCCCATCCCGAGTCCGACCTCCGATAAGATCGGTGGCCTGACTCGGGATGGAGGAGGGGGGGGGGGGGGGATGAAAATGGGCAGAATTTTGAAAATAGCAATTAGTAAAAAAGTTAATAGAATAAAAAAAGAAAACAAAAAAAGGTTACAATCCAAAAATAAAAAAGAATTGACTGCTCGGCTGAATATTTATATAATTTGGAGCATTTTAGAAGGAAAGTCTAAAATTAAATAAGAGAAAGAAGAGAGGATTGGACTATTTAATAATATTTTTAAAAAAAAGAAGTAATTTCGACATAAAATTTTGAACGCAGATCTAAAAGTTTAAAGTCCGATCGATATGTCCATGCGAGTGGCCTCGTTAAGGCCGTTTGGGTGCACAGCTTAAAGGGACGAGATAGGTTGCATCCCGTCAAGAAAACCCCTAGATTGACAGTCGATAGACGTTGAAGGTGTAGTGCTGTGCTGAAATACAGATCTTGAGAAGCCGGATCTGTCTGAACGAGAGAGAGTATCAGACTAGGGTATAGTCCAGTCGTCATGGGTTGGTATAGTGGTGCGGACGGGCCCGACTCCGGAGGATACGAGATGGTATCACTATAAAGCAAGGTAAAGTCTAGAAAAAGAGTAGTAGGGGCCGACCCCGCTTCCTATTTCTTCTTAGAGTGGGGCGGTCAATCTTCCAGTACTGCTAGGACAGTCTCGGACATGTAGAGACTAAACGCGAACAACCGTGGCGTTCTGCAGAATGGCCGTCATACGAGTCACGAAAAAAACCTGTCGACAGTCAGACGGAGAAATGACGTGGAAGCAAGGAATCTCGCTAAAAAAGAATCCAACCTGGTGGTGCAGGCTGTCGAAATGAGAAGCGTTCCAGCGTTCAATCAGTTCCAATGGCCGCATACATTCCAGTAGAAAACTTCATTTCGCTGACAAAAACAACGAAATGAGGGACCCCCCCCCAAGTCGAGCACACGAAAGCACGTGCAGTGTGCACAAGCGAAACAAACACGTTTTACCGCGTGGAGCTCCAGACTGGGAATGGTCAAACTATTCATAAATTGTCACATTCGGAAATCCTTACTATCGGGTTTTTCCGTTGCTGCTCGCTTAACACGGAAATGTACGTATTGAGTCACAATGTTTCGCCAGATCGACCGAACCAGAGCCGAGGTTATTAGCCGAGGTATTTTGAACGATCGGCCGAAGTATTCCGAGTTCAGTGAAAAACAGCGAAGTGTGATTCTCATTTGTTGGTTTATTTCTTTGAAGATGATAGCCGTAGCCATAGCCGTAGCCGTAGCCGTATTCCAATGTAAATGAACAACGAATGATAATGTGTAAGTAACAAAACATTTATTTGTAATTATCGTTAACTGGTTATTTTCACTGGACTTTTGACATGTTTTGTTTAGAAGTTAGAACCAAGTATAACCGACCTATCACTTCGTATGCCAACAAGTAAGCCGACTACGCTTGACGTGATTGTTACATTTCCTGTCATCACCAATTAATAAAATGATGTGGTTTTTGTTTGTTTGTTTGCCTATTTCAAATCAAATAAGTTACAAGGAAAAAAAATCGCGGTACGCAAAACTGTACCGCGGTTCGTATCGAGCTGATCAATTATCGCGGTATACCGGTATACCGGTTTATCGTTGCAGCACTAGAGGTCAACCTACTTTTAATCATCAAAAAATGACTCGGTTTTAATAACTAAAAGTACACATTAAATAAAAATGTTTTAGAATATCAGTCTCTGTATATTTAATGTGTTTTTGCTTGTTAAATGTTTGTAAGTAGCCCAAACTTCATTTTACTTCCTAATATAAAAAATGTCATATATGGACAAAATTATTAGCAGCTAAAATCCAATTTGGGCTACTACAGATATTAGGACAACCAGAAAAACATTAATATACAGATACTGATATTTGAATTTTTTAAATGTATTTAATAATATGTAACTTTAGTAATTAAAAACGTTCTATTACTCATAAAGATTTCAAACATGGTAGAAAACTCAAGACAATCTTTTTAAGTTTGAAGACACTCACCTGAACACTTCACAACTGAAGTTATAAGCAACGGAAACCATAATACTTCCACCAATATTTAAGTTGTCTCCCTTCACTGTAATATTGGTTCCACCAGACTTGGGACCTCTGTTTGGGAAAAATCCTTTTAGACTTGGGGTCTGTGAAAAACAACAAACATTAGTCTTAAACAGAAATACGATCATTATAATATCTCAATTTTATTTTTAAAATGTCAAAAGTCAGTAACAACTTTGTAGTGACTGAGGAGTTAGTGATGAATACAAAGCACTCTGATTATAGAGTTATCTTTCTTGAGTATTGAAAATCATTTGTGGGTTACGCCTAAACAAATTACAGATCATGGCTAATTCCTGATGAAAATTTCACCAAATTATCTGTTAAACTTAATTTTTTTTTACCCAAAACTATAAAATATTAATTATTTCAATCAATCAATAAAATAAAATAAAATTAACCATTTGTTTTTAAAATTCGCAATAAGTGAATTTCGGGTCTGTCAGAGCAAGCTGTTATACTATATGATGTCCTAAATGTAATGCATTATTGAACAAGAGTACTGGTGAAGTACATACTATGCCCATTATTAGTTTGATGAAAGGTAGGTCGCAGTGATCCAGTTATGGTACGTGACATACCACTAACCCAAGTTGTACTTAATTAACAAGGAAGGATAAGGCCTGGACAAGGATTTCCTTTAATGTGTGAAAAGAGGGTTGCAGTGACTTTGTTATGGTACACTGCGCCATCCCAAGTTGAACTTGCTATGAAGTGACAGCCTCTACAATTGCCCACAGCAATCAGCAATGTTGTGGAGATTGCTGTGGAGTTTTTCATTCTATGAAGTCACAACCTCTACAATTGCCCACAGCAATCAGCAATGTTGTGGAGATTGCTGTGGAGTTTTTAAAACTCGCTCTGTAACTCCTGCAATTGCCCACAGCAATCAGCAATGTTGTGGAGATTGCTGTGGAGTTTTTCATTCTCCACGGCACTTTGTTTTGGGGTAGACTATATTAGAACATTTTCTTAATTGCAGGGGTTGAGTCTTACCTTGAATGTGAAATGCTGCGTGGAGGAGGCATCACCTTTCACATCATACGGCCGGTCTTTACTGTATGAATTGTCTTCAACTTCCACACGAACCACACTTCCTGTGACCAGCTCCTTCGAGGCATTGCCCGTCCTGCATATCAACCTACAAATGATATTTTACATTAACATGATACCACCATGCTGACTTAATACATAAACAACTCTAATTACAGTGTCAAAGATGGGCATACAAAAACACATCTCCTAAGTTCAAGGGCCATAACTCCATTAAAAAGGGTAAATCACCATGAAAGTCAAACTTGATCTGTAAAAGTATGTGATAAACATATACACAAAATTTCAGCTCAATATCAAAAAGTCTTCTGAAAAAAGTCTGCAAAACAAATTTTCACATCACCTAAGTTCAAGGGCCATAACTCAAAATTGATCTGTAACAGTACATGATGAAACTGTACATAAAATTTCAGCTCAATATCTTAAAGCCTTTTAAAAAAAACCCTGGAAAACATGTCGTCATCATCATCATAACAATAAAATTAAAATAACAGCAATACTACATAGGCTACTACTGTTACTAATACTAGTAAGTCTTACCATCACAAGCTCAGGAAAATAAACGGATTACGGTATGAAAAAAAACATTTCTGGTTTTAGAGTGACCATGTTAATGATGTCCTAAATGGGTTATGCAAAAGTAGATTTACGTGACTGATACACAATTGTTTGTGCAATTTTTTTAGGTCTGTGATTAGCCGATAACCTACTATAGTAACCCATTATTCTCTATGTACAGCAGGCCTACCATGTTGAACTTCATTTCTCCACTTGATAACCTACTTCAGTAACCCGTTATTCTCTATGTACAGCAGGCCTACCATGTTGAACTCCATTTCTCCACAGATAACCTCCTACAGTAACCCGTTATTCTCTATGTACAGCAGGCCTACCATGTTGAACTCCATTTCTCCACAGATAACCTACTACAGTAACCCGTTATTCTCTATGTACAGCAGGCCTACCATGTTGAACTCCATTTCTCCACAGATAACCTCCTACAGTAACCCGTTATTCTCTATGTACAGCAGGCCTACCATGTTGAACTCCATTTCTCCACTGATAACCTACTACAGTAACCCGTTATTCTCTATGTACAGCAGGCCTACCATGTTGAACTCCATTTCTCCACAGATAACCTACTACAGTAACCCGTTATTCTCTATGTACAGCAGGCCTACCATGTTGAACTCCATTTCTCCACTGATAACCTCCTACAGTAACCCGTTATTCTCTATGTACAGCAGGCCTACCATGTTGAACTCCATTTCTCCACTGATAACCTCCTACAGTAACCCGTTATTCTCTATGTACAGCAGGCCTACCATGTTGAACTCCATTTCTCCACAGATAACCTACTACAGTAACCCGTTATTCTCTATGTACAGCAGGCCTACCATGTTGAACTTCATTTCTCCACTGATAACCTCCTACAGTAACCCGTTATTCTCTATGTACAGCTGGCCTACCATGTTGAACTCCATTTCTCCTTTGATAACCTACTACAGTAACCCGTTTTCTCTATGTACAGCAGGCCTACCATGTTGAACTCCATTTCTCCACAGATAACCTCCTACAGTAACCCGTTTTCTCTATGTACAGCAGGCCTACCATGTTGAACTCCATTTCTCCACTCGACAGGGAACGCTGGAGATGAACACTTTGTGGACCACGTTGACTGCAGCATTATCTGGGTTGCCAAAGTTTTTCCCTTTTATTGTGAGTTGGGTGCCTCCGGCTGTCGGACCCGTTACTGGTGAAATCTGAAACATATTTTTAAGACAATTTAAAAAATAAAAAAATTATGATTTTAAACCAAACTTTTATACTATGTAGATGTTTTAAATTTAGAAGCTGGGCTTATCTTATTATAACATCATTTACTAATGTAAAATAAAAACACAATTTTTTTTTTTCTTTAAACAAATAAATGTATTGCCCCCAGAGCATAGACAGTGAGTTTAGGTTAGGGAGCCATATTCACTGCCTTACATAATATTATACTACAAGCTGACCAACTTATAAAAACCTTCATTATATTCTGAAATGCTTTTGCATAATAATAAAACAACATTTTTATTATTCACTGGATGTACGTACATGAACCATTTATCAAATTTTGAATGTTTTTTTTGGGGTTTTTTGGTGGGGTTCTTCTTTTTCTTTTTTTAACTGGTTACATTAAAATAATTCAAATTCATTTTTAAAATTAAAACTTTAAAAAGGTTTTACACATTATTTAAAACTGATTTTTCTTTAGGCTAGATTAAGAAAAGATAGGTTAATAAAACAATGAAAAAAAAAGAGTTTTATTTAACAACACCACTAGAGCACATTGATTTACTAATCATCGGCTATTGGATGTTAAACATTAGGTAATTTTGACATATAGTCTTAGGAAACCCACTTAATTTTTCCATTAGTAGCAAGAACTCTTTTATATGCACCATCCCACAGAGAGGTTAGCATATACCACAGCCTTTGATATACCAGTCGTGGTGCACTGACTGGAAAGTGAAATAGCCCAATTGGCGCACCTATGGGGATCGATCTCAGACTGACTGCACAACAAGCAGACACTTTACCACTGGGCTATATCCCGCCCTACATAAAAAAAATAATTAAAAAGTGAATACAAAACTAAATAGAGTTTACTAATGTACATACTGTAAAAACTGAGGGTGGACATTGACTGTTAAACCAGTCGGTGTAGTGTGAACACTCCGGCCGAGTCACGCACTGACCCTTGCACCAGCCGCACTTGAGGGGGTCTCGACTTGTCAGACAGGCGTCGCAGTCAGGGTGCACACGACATGAGTTGGTCGCAAACTTTACAACCTGAAATTCAGCATTAACTGACATTGGAACCCCTTGTTATACAATCCATTCAAACAGTATAATCTGAAATTCAGTGTTAACCGACATTGGAACCACTTGTTATACAAACTATTCAAACTTTACAACCTAAAATTCAGTGTTAATTGACATTTGAACCAGCTTGTTATACAATCCATTCAAACTTTACAACCTGAAATTCAGTGTTAATTGACATTTGAACCAGCTTGTTATACAATCCATTTAAACTTTACAACCTGAAATTCAGTGTCAATTGACATTTGAACCAGCTTGTTATATAATCCAGTCAAACATTACAACCTGAAATTTAATGTTAATTAATTTCATTTCATTTCAACTAATGTCCATGCTTATATCCAATTAAGGTTCAAGCATGCTGTCCTGGGCACACATACCTCAGCTATCTGGGCTGTCTATCAGGGACAGTGGATTAATGGTTAGTTGTTATTGAGAGTGAAGTTGGTGTAGTGGTGTTACACCTACCCATTGAGCTGTTAAAACTCACTCAGGGTAGGAGCCGGCACCAGGCTGCGAACCCGGTACTTACCAGTCTTATATCCAATGGCGTAACCACGACACCATTGAGGCTGACTGACTGATAGCTAGACAGCCAGAGAAAGACAGACAGACAGACAGAGAAAGACAGACAGACAGACAGAAAGACAGACAGAGAAAGAGAGCTAACCAGCCAGACAGACATGCAGACAGCCATCCAGATAAAGTCTTACAGCCAGACAGCCAGCCAGCCAGCCAGCCAGCCATACAGACAGATGAAGATACACAGCCAACCAGCCAGTAAGACATACAGCCAGCCAGCCAGACATACAGCCAGCCAGTCAAAGACAGACAGACAGACAGATGAAGACAGCCAGACAGATAAAGACACACAGCCAGCCAGACAGAGGAGACATATTTCAGTGTCTGTACCACATGTACCTTGTTTCCAGCCAGTAAGTACAGACTGTTTGTCTCAGGTCGTTCGTCCATGTCTTTAGAGATCCTAACACTCGTATTGTGTGACACGCTCACATTCATGAACAGGTTATTACGCTTGTACTTCTTTGGTACGGAAACAAAAACCTGAAAATATACAATACAATGCATGTTCGCTTGATCACACAGCAGCCATGGATCACAGGTTGGAATAGTTAAACTCCATATGGGACTATCCACCAATGGACATTTATCCTACATGTGTATAATTATAGCCCAAGCAAGCAGTCAATAACTCCTGTCTGGTCATCAATGGTTTTATGCCTGATAAATCCTAAACATGTCAAACAAGGAACGACTGGTGTTAGGTAATGTCAAGCTACATTTCCACATATATAATATACAAAACTTGACATACTGCACAAGTTTATTTTACAATAAATAAGTGGTATGTTCTTGCGCAAAAACAAATACAATTAATAGGAAGTGAAAACAACATAATATGTGAAGTTCTGTATTTATTACATACCTTCTTTGATTTTTTACAAAATCGATTTTTAATTTAACATCATAACTACACTTTGGTAAATCTATTACCAGTAATCAATCCTCCTTTCATGGAGTTACTTAACGTTAAGAATCATACTCTGTGGCAATCTTGTGTAATGTTTCAAATATGACGTGAGGTAATTTGTAAATCATATATGACATCAGTATTAAAGGTCATGGTATGCATTGCCCTGTCTATGACAAAGTATATATAAATTAAGGATCCCTTGCAGCTTTTTCGTTAAAGGAAGCCATCACGTATGTGGTGGCATTTGGTTTTCTGGGTAATTGTCCCCCAAAAAAGAAGTTTGTTTTGTTTAACAACACCACTAGAGTACATTGATTTATTAATCATCGGTTATTAGATGTCAAACCTTTGTTAATTTTTACCCGTAGTCTTAGAGAGGAAATCCGCTACTTTTTTTCATTTGTAGCTAGGGGTGTTTTATATATATGCACCATCCAAGAGACAGGATAGCCTTTGATATACCAGTCATGGTGCACTGGCTGGAATGAGAGACGAGTCCAATAGAGTTCCAATACCATTTTCTGCTTCGGATTTGCTGAAGTAGTTAATTCACATTAAAACGGGATGAGTATTGTGTATGGTACTGAAAACACATGTAGTGTGCATACTTGTTAATTCAGTGTAATAATGATGGAATCATACTACTTTTTCAGCCAATGAGTGGCCTGTAAAACTATTAAAAGTTTGTTTTGTTTAACAACATCACTAGAGGAAATTGAATCATCAGCTATTGGCTGTCAATCATTTGGTAAATATGACATGTAGTCATCAGAGAGGAAACCCACTACATTTTTCCATTAGTAGCAAGGGATCTTTTATATGAATTATCCCACAGACAGAACAGCACATACCATGGCCTTTGATATACAAATCGTGGAGCACTGGCTGGAACGAGAAATAGCCCAATGGGTCCACTGACAGGGATCGATCCCAGACCTACCATGCATCAAGCTAGGGCTTTACCACTTCAGGGATTTATTCAAGATTTTTGCCAGGGTATGTTCCATGTCTAATCTGCGTAAGTAAATCATACTTGGGATACAAATGTATTTTTTAGGCCACTGACTGATGCAGTACACCACTGTTAAATTAATTTATTACAACAAGATATAATTAAATATATACAGGTACATTGGGAATTTTTAGTATAGAAATGTGGACTTTTTGGTGCTATTTTTTTTTTGGGGGGGGGGGGGGGGAGGAGACCACGTTCGGACCCACAGAACGCCTAGATAAATCTCAGGGACCATATTTTTAAAACTATCTTAGCGCTATTAAATCGTAAAAGCATCGTACTGTATGATATCACTATAGCGTGTGCTGTAGTGGCGTCATAGCCTACAATGCTTTTACGATTTCGTAGCACTAAGATTGCTACGAAAAATATGGGCCCTGAATTTGCTACCATTTCATATAAAGTTTATTTCACTCGGGACATAAAATGATATGAAGTGGAAGCTTGTTTAATATCCTATAATTCCCTTCCCATGAACAGACTGATAACAAATATATCTACCTTCTGCAGCTGACCCGTACTTGTTCCAAGCATCACAATTTTTTTGCCCTCCGAGATGATTTCCATAACGGATGTGATTACATCTTGTTTGCTATGGTAGAACGCCTCTAACTTCAGGTTCGTGGTACTCTCGATGCTACCACCGGCCATGCTGCAGTATCGTAGATCATTCGCATTCTCATTAATCTAAAATACATAGAAAATAAACCGCAGGTCAGTGAGACAAGACTTGAACACCAACAAATGAAAACAATTTCAGGGCAAGCTCAGGGCAAGCAGAAAGTTTTGCTAAATTATATATTATTAAACTTTAAAACAAATTATTAAACAAAATAACAATTAGTGAATTACTGCATGAAATTATTTCGCCAAATTAAAATATAATTTGTCAGTTATTTGTTAGCCAGAGTTAGCCCTGAATTGTGACTTCGAAATAATGCATCCAAATAATACTCAGAGAACAGTCGTTCTGTATACTCAGGGTTTCTGCCAGAGGGTAAAACAGGTATGGTGCCATATACCCAGATTTTTTTTCAGATTTACTCTTATCATTACTGTATGATTTTCTTAACTCTAACCCTAAACTTAACCCATTTTCGTTTTGGGAGAGACCCCCATACCCCCTATTGACTGTGGTTGCATTCAATTCCATAGCGCCATACCCAAAAATGTCTTTCTGGCAGAAACACTGATGCCAGAAGGTTATCACATGTCAAAAAAGTCAAGAGCTGTACTTCATTACTCTCTAAAAAATCTTTGAAAACAAAAACACTACCTACATTTTTATCAGTTGTGTGTTATTCATATTTAAAACACACAAATTGTATCAGCACATATACCAGTACAAATTAATTTATACTGTTCAGTAGTAGTGCCAGTAGAAAGAAAGAAAGAAATGTTTTATTTAACGACACACTCTACACATTTTATTTACGGTTATATGGCATCAGACATATGGTTAAGGACCACACAGATTTTGAGAGGAAACCCGCTGTCTCAACTACATGGGCTACTCTTCCAATTAGCAGCAAGGGATCTTTTATTTGTGCTTCCCACAGGCAGGATAGCACAAACCATGGCCTTTGTTGAACCAGTTATGGATCACTGGTCGGTGCAAGTGGTTTACACCTACCCACTGAACCTTGCGGAGCACTCACTCAGGGTTTGGAGTCGGTATCTGGATTAAAAATCCCATGCCTCGACTGGGATCCGAACCCAGTACCTACCAGCCTGTAGACCGATGGCCTACCACGATGCCACCGAGGCCGGTAGTACCAGTAGAAGTACATGTACCAGTAAAAGTACCAGTAGAAATATATAAACGGTTTCTAGTGTTCCTGTGCGCGTGGTGTTTTGTGGCTTGGACTACCAGATATCTAAACCCAGTAGTCCGCCGGGCTACTAGATTTGTTTTTGCACATCCAGTTACTCTGCAATCAACAAGATGCTGAAACACCTAAAACAAATAAAAGTAAATGATTTTGGTTTTTTCTCTTTTTTTTTATTTATTAAAATTATGAGGCTACCAATTTTTACTGAGGGCTACCAGATTTTATAACCTGGTAGCCCGATGGGCTACCACTGAAAGTTACGGTCAAGGCCTGTACAGTGTGTGTTGATAATAACACTAAAATTGTACGAATATTAATAAACATACCCCTTCAGAATAACATGAAAGCTCTTGTCCATACACCCACTTGGGCCGCCGACCAGAAATGTCTTCTTGACAGTCCAGTATGACCTCTTCGAAATGAAGCTGTATGCTCTCCATACTAAAGTCACACACCACTGAGCCTGCACTTGGATCCAGCTCCGTCACGCCCGAGCGAGTTCGTACCGCGCTCACATACAGAACATGTTCGCCACCAGAGACGCTGTAGTGAGCGGCAGTGGCCACGCTGTAGGCATCATTTCCTGCTGTACACAGCAGCGTGCTGTCTATGTAGGTGTGGTAGGTCCTGTCTTCCTGACAGATTCTCACGATCTTCGTCGTCAGATCATTTCTATTATCTACATCTTTCTGCTGAACAGTCACAAAGAAAGTGTAATTGTTATACTCAAAACCGTACACATATTCTAGTTTGAAGGTAGATTTATACCTAGCATTCACATCGATCGCAGACACTACGTTAACTGATAAATCCATGTAATAAAGTTGCACATAGAAACCACTCCCATTCTGATAAATCTTCCGAGCTGACAAAACATGTGGCGAGAAATTCGTTAGTCGCCCATCGTACTCTAGTCCAACATAGATCTTATTTTCCTCCGTGTTATCAAAGAATACCACAACCGATTTCTTGCCTGAAATGAAATTCTGTATGCCGTTTCGACTGCTGTTCTGAACTTTCTGGTAAACCATTATGTTCTTCAAACTGTGTAACTGGCACAGACCCTGATAAACAGAGCCGCAGACAAGGAGTTGCTTCTTGGCGTAGTCAATCTCGAGAACTCTGACATCGTTGTCCGTTTCTGTCCTTGTGCAGCTTTCATCGACCGGCGCACAGTCAATACCATCAAGAACTGGTCCTATGGACAGGGTGGACTTGAGGGCTACGTCGGATGACAGCTGGGCTAAAACGTTATGGCCTCCAACAAACACATCACCCGTCTCGCTGTAAACAGCAATCTGAGTCAGGGGTCCGAACTGCTCATCAAACACATACTCCTGCATAAAGCTGGATGTTAAAGTTCTTTCTCCTCCTAGGAATAATATCAGCAGAAGTTCTTTCGGTAACAACATGATGCTGGAGTGGATGGTGCAGCGGATGTTGCAGTGGATGCTGAAGTGGATGTTGCAGTGGATGCTGGAGTGTCAGTGATCAATGTACAGGGTGTATACATCTACTAGGAAGTTACATACATGTGTAAGAAGGCTAGCTATGAAATACTGTTATGTAATACGTGATTGGTGGGTTTTTTGGTAACTAGTAGATCAACGTCCATAGGTTTCGTTGTTATGGAAGGTTTCCCTTCAGTTCTTTGGTGGCAGAATGATGTATTAAGGATGAACTTACAAAGTTGCACAGTATCTTCATTTGAGTTCCTAAAAATAAACAAATTAGAGTGCATATTAAATGATTTATTAACTCAAAACATCATTTGTTAAATAACACAACTGATCTTTTCTTGCACAATATAACTGGTATTCTACATTGTATACTTGCCAGTAATTTGAGTAAACAATGAATGAATGATGCTCTTAAATTGTTGAACTGGCCCACTCCCTGGTAAACCAAGATTCTTGGAACTAGTGTTGCCACCAAGGAATGATGTAGTGCCAAAGGAGGAATGCGCTGGAAGGGGTATCCCCCACCAACCACCACCCCTGCTGCTGTAGATATGAGGGGTACAAAAAATAATTTGTCCTGTAATGAAGGATTTTAACAACTCAGTGAGTAAGTGTAAGGCCACTAGATTAGACTTTTCTCTCACTAACCACTAAGCAACTGTTATGGCCAGACAGCCCTTGAGATAGCTACGGTGCTTGAACTTTAATTGGATATAAGCATAAAATATTCACTTTTATTAAAAAATGGTATACGGCCTAACACAGTTTTGATTATAGGTGTGTCTTCTAAGTGTACACGACTCCAAATGGGGAATTATTACCAGGCAGGCACTACAGGCTCCATGTAATTGAGACAGCAATTGTAACTGGCACGGAATGGAAATGCCAAGTAATCCAATACCAAAATAAAAAGTCCTATCTATGTGTTACACATTTGTGGCATTTAACAAATCAAATCTAATAATAATAATACATGTGTGTGAATAAAAATTAACAAAACAATTTATATATTTATATGTTTGTGTTGTAAATAAAATAAATAAATAAATACTGACTCCAACATTTATTAATGGGTCTGTGCATTTATGTGTAATTTACTATGTACAATGTACTAGATGCACTGTAGATCAATAATGTTTGACATTTTCATTCAACATCATGCATCTCACCACTATTGTTTGTTACAATGCCGAGTAATAAAACTATTAGCCTAATATTGTAGCAATTAAACCAGAGAAACAATCTTTACCACTACGCCTCTGATTCTGAAGAAGAAAGAATCCTCTATGACGTCATTCTACTAAAACAAATAACAAGTTCACAACTATATCACCACTCTTATTTCAAGGGGTCCAAAAAGGCAAGCAACTCTGATTAACTTCAATAGACAGGCAACACTACATGATATAACATTCAGTTTGAGATGCAGGATTTAACCCTGTTTTTACTTATGGAGTTCGATCTAGTTTTAAACAACATTGCTTAACTCTAATAACCCAACAGTCAAATTGGTTCAGATTCAGACAAAATAAAATAAGAAAGGGACACTCTTTTCAGGGCAACTATACTTTGTCAAGTCTTGTGACTTACAGGCCATTTGACATGGGATGTAGCCTAGTGATAAACCACTCACTAGATGCGCAGTCAGTTTGAGTTTGATCATCGTCAGTGGACCCACTGGGCTATTTCTCGTTCCAGCCAGTGCTCCATGACTGGTATATCAAAAGCTGTGGTATGTGCTATCCTGTCTGTGGAATGGTGCATATAAAAGATCCCTTGCTATTAATGGAAAAATGTAGCGGGTTTCCTCGCTAAGACTACATGTCAAAAGTACCAAATGTCTGACATTCAAAAGCCAGTGATTAAAAAAATCAATATGCTCTAGTGGTGTCATTAAACAAAACAAACTTTTACAGGCCACTCATTGGTTGAAAACGTGGTATGATCCCATCATTATTACACTGAATGAACAAGTGGTTTGAAGTACATACACTACATGTGTTTTCAATACCATACACAATACTGTGAATTACTTTAGCAAATCGGAAACAGAAAAGGAAAATGCAGGTACTCAAGTGCATCTCACAATCTCATTTAATGATTTGTATATATATATATATCAGCCTTCTACATTGTGACCAATTTGGTTGCATATGCGACAATTTCTTTCATTTAGAGACTAGAACAGTTCATATTATTTATATAAATAATGCAAGTAGGCACCATCTGACTTGTTAATAAAAACGTTAATGTAGAGGGCTGTATATAATAATATAATATGGTTTACACATTCAAGTACCTACAAGTATGTTCAGCACAAAGTAACTGTGAAGTATGAAGTACACATGATTGGTGTAACCTGACTACAATCAAGTACCCAATAAACACTTAGCTACCAATAACCTACTGTTAGTGACTATTTTTCACTAATGAATGACTATTATCAAATTGTATGCTTGTCATTGCTTTGACTCACTGTGGCCATGCTTAAAACCAGTTTGTTATGTTCATCCACTAAACATTGCAGAAAACATGTACAGTCACATTTTCCATTATTTAAACTGACTCAGTTTGCCCATTTTCCTTTATCTATCCGATTTCTGTAAGTACTTTAAATAATGTTTCAAAACAAAACAAAATAAAAAACAAACCAAACCCAAATAGATATTTTTAAAAAGAAGCCAGCATAACTTACATTTGTACCTACATGCACACACATTGTTTTCGTTACCGTGACCTAGTTATAATTTTGTTATTACGTGTTAGAAATTGCTAACATTCACGTATAGACAATGACATGCATGTGAACCAATGCAGTGAGCACAGCTTCTCGATCATGGTCCACCTAACCCAGTTGTCTTAACTGATGCATACTAATTACTGTATGGTCTGACATTTCAGAACTTTGCAGCTGAAATAATTGCTTATGTGGTATTAAAGGCAGAGTCACATAATAGTTGAATCTACACAGTGACCCGATAAACTAAATGTAAACTGTCTGAAAATACATTTATCCTGCAACCACTTTTTTTACTGTGTGATTAATTTATGATGACCGATAAAAAATAAAAAACAAAATCACAATCATATACTAGCAGATCATTACTTTTGACATCACGTCATATGCACTGATAGGCTACATTACAATAGTGTTCATTTGACTTCTAGGGCATAATATAATGTAGGTGAAATAACAAACGTAACAGTTTTTTTCCCATATTTTTTTTTATCAATTTCAGAATAAAAATAATAACTAGTTAATGAAGTAGTATATCGGCTTTATCCTATTCATGCCAAATGTGAAATTCAACTTGGCAAGTATCGCGAAATTTCCCCATAAAGCCAATATCCTACATGTAAACTAGATATAAACACAGTCCAGGTTTAATAAAGCTGATGATAATGTACAAAACTGACATGCTTCAAGGGTTAAATTTGATAATGATTAAAGGGACATACTCTAGTTTTTAAACACTGACGCATATTGTTTTACTACTATAACCATTTTTGATAACTTAAATCATACTTTACTTAGATTTTATTGTTTAGATTATCAATTTTCATACATTCAAAGTGTTTTTGGTAATCCTGGTGTTTTTAATATCACAAAATGCATTTCTCATATTTTTTAAAACGCATGTGCGTCTGAGAAGTAACAGTTACGGAGTAGAGTTTTAGTCTATTTTTAGAGGGTATTTCATCATTTCAAAGTCACATACTCATGTTTCACTCAATTGTAACTTTATCCAAATGTGTTACAAGTTTGTAGATTACCGGTAACTAAACTTAGTGTTAATTTTCAGCGGTTAAAACTAGGGTATGTCTCTTTAAGGCAATTCTTTTGGCTTTCGGAATTTTTTTTTTTTTATAAACTGTTGAGTATTAGTATTTCATTTCATTTTTTGCTATTGGTAATGTTCTTTCTGGCTACTGAATATTACAAATTATTTGTATTAGTCTACTGTGTTTAAATCCTACCACTGACAAATATACTCTTTTATTTCACTAAATCTTAATCATATTGTGCAATCGCCATCTCTGGGTCAGACTGAGGGAGAAATTAACACTGTTACATCGAATCCTGGCAACAGAGCACACACATCAAACGTGGGATTTCAGACACTGATGAATTAAGCGTCTTTTTGATCTGGTACCCAGTGGACTACCTGGTTTAGACATCTGGTAGCCCAAACACAAATTTGGTAGCCATTAACATCCTGGGCCACCGTTAAGGTCGAGTCCTGGATAAATTAATCAATGTGCTCCAGTGGTGTTGTTAAACAAACTTCATGGAAAAGACTGTCAGGACAGTGCAGTACTGTGGCCTATTTGTCCAAGAATAAGTTAAAGGAAAAGAAAAGAATGTTTATTGAAAGTTAAAGTTTGTTCTGTTTAATGAAACCACTAGAACACATTTGATTCTTTTTTCAATTAGTAGCAATGGATCTTTTATATAAATTTTCCCACAGACAGAACAGCATATACCAAACCTTTAATATAGCAGTGATTGGAGAAGGGGTAAAAATCAGACACGGGTTTGAATAAATGAGCTGTGTTTTGCCGACTGAGTATTAAAACAGTATTCCACTAGCTGCTTCAAATTCTCAAATATTTATCAATTTTTTTTAGGAAGCACTCTTCGCTAAAGGGGCGGGACGTAGCCCAGTGGTAAAGCATTCGCTTGATGTGCGGTCGGTCTAGGATCGATCCCCGTCAGTGGACCCATTGGGCTATTTCTCGTTCCAGCCAGTGCTCCACAACTGGACATAATAAAGGTTGTGGTATGTACTATCCTGTCTGTGGGATGGTGCATATAAAAAAGCCCTTGCTGCTAATAAAAAAGAATAGCCCATGAAGTGGTGAGAGCAGGTTTCCTCTCTCAATATCTGCGTCTGACACCATATAACCGTATATAAAAGGTGTTGAGTGCATCGTTAAATAAAACATTTCTTTCCTTCCTTCTTCGCTAAATTACTCTCAACATCGCTTTCAATATGTTGACCACCATCCTCTTTCAAATTGGCTGAGGCTGAATAGACAGGAAGTGCATCTGATTGGCAGTTTGAATGGTTGGAAGCTACATGTATAGACTACGAATCATTTAGTGAACAGTACTTTCATTTGAAAAAATGTATCAACACTCAAGAATTTGAAAGACTGTATTGAAAATTCTGTAATCAGCAGCTAGTGGAATATTGCTTTAAATCAAGGTCAATGAATAAATAGTTAATGACATACAATATCAGCTTTATTCTGTGACGGTAAGAATGGGATATTTTGCGAGGCTTGCAAAGTGGAATTTCTCATTCAGCCTGAACAAAATAAAGCCGATATCTACTTCATTAACTAGTTATTATCTTTATCCTGCAGACCATAAAGATGCAGTGAAAAAGCTATTTATTTCTGTTATTTCAGCTACATTGTACTATGACCTAGAGGTCAAATCAGTTTTTTTTTTAATGTAGCTATTCATGTGACATCACATGAGAGATGTCAAAAGTCACAATCTGCTAGTATGCATTTATGACTTTGCTTTGATCGGCCATTATAATCAAGGTCAATGAAAAAGATCGCGTAACTGTGATGTAGCCAACTTGGACAAGAGCACTCTCCCAATATTGTATAGGTTACCTTAATTGCAAAAAATAATACAAATTTACAAAAGAATTGACAATTTGGCAAAAACATTTGCAAAAAAGGTTTTAACCTTGGTTTTAAGTAATCAAATGCACTTCCAACCAGTTTTACCTTGGTCACCAATTTTTTGTTATTAAAAATACAATCTGACAGGTCAAATATGAGCCTTATACAGTGTTGAAAAGATGAATATTCGGTCAACCAACACAATATACTGATAGTTTAAGAAATGAAAAACGTGGGTTACTGGGATGGATATTATTATAGAACATTGCGACACATGCCTATTTCACCATTCCGCAAAAAACAACAGACCGGTACATTCATTTCTTAAGTTCAGACAAATACCCGATGTGTTAGCAGATTCAGTGCATGGTGCAAAATGGCTGTGCCCGTTATATGTTGACATTGTTGTTATAGCCAGCACATGTTTACCACTTTATTAATTAAATATACCAATATATTTGTTAATTTTAAGCAATAATATGCATTAAATATGATTGAAAATGCATACCAGTCCGAAAGCCTTGCCTAATCATTCCTTTAAACAGAAGGGCACAATTGCCGTGCCCTCCAAAAATTAAAATTCTACCCGGGCTACTATCTTTCGTTTAAACAAGTCGTTGCTTTGACAATTCACAATCAATTGAAATATACTAACAGTCATGTAATACTTACTGTATAAACATAAATGTGTTATCTATTTTTGTATATTTACTTACTTCTTTCTGCATCACTATTTTGAAAACTTTTAACAGCTGAAAAACATACTTTGAAACTTTACCGATAGTTCCAGGAAGTGATTCACCAACTCCACCGAGCAAGTGGTTTTTGCTACGCTTCTGTTGTGTCTTCGTTTGTTTTAAGTTTCTCCCAACTCAACTGACACTGGTAACCCTCCCAAACAACAAAAACTGCTACAGGTTTTTCTTTTCTTTTTTTCTTCTGTTTTTTTCTTTCTTTTTTCTAGGGAGGGGCTAGAACATTAAAAAAAAGGCTACTATATTCCAAAGTACAGTAACATGCATCATATAGAGGATTCCTATGGTACTTTGATTCTGAAGTTCGTGAGGAGAGGGTGCGTACCCCACAGTACCCTTTTTCTCGATCCGCGTCTAACACAA
>NC_054701.1:82643437-82655937 GCF_016097555.1 Gigantopelta aegis
CCCAAACCCATTCCATATATTTCGTATGGCACTCCCGCTAATGCAATGATCTATATATGTTTTAAACTAATTTAAATAGCTGTGGAAAATTCGGCGAGATGGATTTATTCTTGTGTTTTGTTTTGATTATTTTGCTTGTTAAATATTTTTTAGTGATTTGTTTTTTTCTGATTGTTTTATTTTATTTTAATCAAATTCACAGAAAGAAATGTATAGGTTTGTTATTTTCAAACAATCTGTTTTATCTGAATACAATGGGGGAAGATATAGCCTATTATGATTATTTGCTTAGTGTTTGTGGAGGAATCGGGCGCATGTGCGGGGGGGGGGGAGGGAGGGGGAGGTCGAAAACCCTTCCTGCTGCAAACGACTTTTCTTCTTTTTTTCAATGTATTTTTTTTGGGGGGGGGGGAGCATGACCCGACCCTCCTTCCGAAAAAAAATTTCGTTCGCCATAGTCTAGACCCTTGCCCCCCACCCCCACCCCTCAATATTTTCTCCATACGCGCATACTTGTTTATGTTTGAATTTTGTAGGTGCCTTTTTTCATGTTGCACCCCTTCATACAAAAATGCAGCAGTCGCCCTTGCGAACAATACTTTCGATGAGCCAAACATGAACTATAATTTGACATCTATTAAGAACAAAGTCGGTCAGAAATAGTACGACATTCGCATAAACGCCCCAGTCTTAGTCAGATAGTTCCGTTGAGACAAGTACTTTCATTATTTACCCTAGATTCTCTTGATAACTTCAAACGTCAATCGACCGGCCTCGGTGGCGTCGTGGCAGGCCATCGGTCTACAGGCTGGTAGGTACTGGGTTCGGATCCCAGTCGCGGCATGGGATTTTTAATCCAGATACCGACTCCAAACGTTGAGTAAGTGCTCCGCAAGGCTCAATGGGTAGATGTAAACCACTTGCACCGACCAGTGATCCATAACTGGTTCAACAAAGGCCATGGTTTGTGCTATCCTGCATGTGGGAAGCGCAAATAAAAGATCCCTTGCTGCTAATCGGAAGAGTAGCCCATGTAGTGGCGACAGCGGGTTTCCTCTCAAAATCAGTGTGGTCCTTAACCATATGTCTGACGCCATATAACCGTAAATAAAATGTGTTGAGTGCGTCGTTAAATAAAACATTTCTTTCAAACGTCAACGATACATTTCGGTGTTTGGCTGAAAACAAAAATATAGGCTAGATATGTAATTAACAAACGTTATCCTCGTTTTATACTTTTTTAATTTGAACAAACGAGTTGCTTTTAATTGAAGATAGACTACACACGTGTTACTACCTTAGTTGCATCAACACAGTTACTAAGTAAAAACAAAAAATTAATAATAATCCAGACTGGTCTTCTACAAACACATTGTATATATGGATACTTATATTCTAACCATGAAAAATGTAACCGACCTCATTGAAAACACACCATTCAGATTTGTACCGTAGTTGTAAAAAATCATATTCTTTGCTGATTTTGTATAACTGGATGTTTTAAATAAATGTGTTTATTATCCCTAGAGTTGGGGAGCCCTGAATGACCTGTTTGTTTTGGGGTCGTTGTTGTTGTTTTCAAAATAAGCAGAGATTTATTTTTTAAAATTTAAAGTTATTTTAATACAGAATTATTTATTTAAAAAGATTCATCCGTGGTGTCAAAATGTACTTAAATTTATTATAATTACAATTTTTTTTACGTAAATATTTTCCAATTTCAAGTTTCCTTTGTATAATATTTATAATAGCTTTAATATTTAATCTTTGGTTTTAAATTTTTATTCTGTAAATATAATATTTAATGTTGATTGTTAGCTAGTTTAAAAAAAAAAAAAAAATCATTATTTATCATACTTAATATAATTATTTGTTTTTGTAACTTGAGTCCTTACTCCAGTTTCCTGCAGAATCCAGGGTTGAGTTCAGCCAGACCGAGCAGAAAAACATCCGACAGGTTTATGCGTTTCAATGTCACGTCAGGAACCCATCAAATAATTCGCGAACGTTAGCGAAACGTTTCCTGGCTGGGGCTGGTTTCAACTTCTTTTCAATATGCCGAAACATGTAATTATTAAATAACTGAACTGTTGGTAGTAGTTTTATTATTATATTTGTTCAAAATGTAATTTTGTTATAATTCGACTTCATTAGAAGACTAATTACTACCATAATCGTATCTTCAGATCCACTTCTACAGGTTATTTTTCTTATTTATACCATGACAAACAGGAATACTTTCAATACGGAACAGGAACTATTACAATTAGTCAATAAGCAGCTAAAACATCACCTCCACAGTGAGTACCTTGATAAATATATTGAAGCTTCCATTATTCCGAAAGGCTTAAAAGTAAAATTACCATCAAGGTTACACATTAACGAATAATCTTCAAGATTTGTCCAAGCAATTGAGAAAACTTTGGAAGAAGCGTCATTAATAATTATCAAAACAATCGCACAATATCATTGCCTACGTGTACAAACGCTTGAAAAAGACATAACCATGCTCCATGAAACAATCTTAAAAGATTTAAACAACGACAAGAAAACAATGTTCATGATTGACAATAACATAAAATACAAAGTACAACATGAAAGGAACAAACTGATTTCACGTAAAGAAAAGAAGTTTACAGGCATGTTATCCAAACAACCAAAAAGCAAAAGATGATGGAAAGACATCAACAAATAACGAGGATAACAAAAAACAAAAAACCCAAGTCGATCAAACACACATATGAAGAATAAAAGTGGTTTTCCCCAGAAACCTACTGATGCTAACTCTGGAACGCCATTGCTGTATTCGCAAATCGTCAAAAGAAATGTACCAGAACGTAATTGCTTAACTAACAAAAATGGCACACCAGCAAAGCTGCAATCTAAAGAGAAGGAGAAGGCAACAAACAACACAAATAGGAATGTTAAAAACATCACACAATGTTAAAAAAAAAACGAACAAAATGGGTCGGAGTGGAAAACAGTTCTTCCCAGAAAAAGAAACAACAATCTGAAACCGATAAATCGGATGCAGACGAAGGACGAGATAGTAGCACACATAAACAAAACCCTAATCAAACTAACAAGGTTAGTAGAAATCGCAGATTTATCTCCACCAAAAACCGGGCGAAATGGAAACGTATTAAACGCAAACATGACGAAATCAAAATGGCAAAGAAGAACATAATTAACATTTCCAACAAAAAACTAAACGATATAGAGTACAAACTTTTAGGAAAAGGATTGTCATTTTGTCCAACTCCAAAACCCGCTAACCAAAATATTTTAGCGGGTGATATATTCAAATTCTGTAGACGTTTACGGTTAATAGAATATTTTGGCAAAAAACACATATTACTAATGATGATGATGCTAATAATGACAAATACAAACTATTATTTTCCAAGTTTAGGCCACATTCAAGTTGGACACCACCTCCCGGAAGAGACCAATGTCTTGACATCTTCATACACATTATAACACAAAGCATATTGAAAGAAAATAACAAAAAGAAACATTTTGGAAATATATCAAAAAGTGAAAGGAAGGCTCTAAGGAAACTAATAATGGATGACTCAATAGTCATAAAAAAAGCCGACAAAAGTTCTACCATTGTAATTATGAACAAAGACAGTTATATTGCAGAAGTCAAGAGACAGCTATCAGACAAGCGATTTTACAAAAAACCCAGAAACAGACTTAACTGAGGCTCATATAAAAACTGTTAACAAAATAATACATCAAATGCGCAATAATCAAGAAATTACAGAGGATGTATTTAAATGTTTAAAACACGAGGAACGTCAGACTCCACAGTTCTACATTTTACCTAAAGTACACAAAACTGTTAATAAAGACCTCCCTCTTGGATATCCAGGACGCCCAATCATATCCGGATGTAATTCACCAACAGAACGTATTTCGTGTCTCATAGATGACATTCTGAAGCCACACGTCGAAAAATTAGATTCATATGTACGTGACACATCGGACTTTCTTACAAAATTGCGTAATATACCAAATGTATCCAAAGAATCATTCCTCGTAACTATGGACGTTTCATCTTTATATACAAACATTCCTCACAACGAAGGGATTGAAGCAATAGAAAGAACTCTAACTGGTGATAATTACAACTCCAACATACCCATTAAAACAATTAGTAAACTAGTTGCAACAATATTAGAATCAAATAATTTTCAATTTAATGGTGAAAACTTTATCCAAATGCAAGGCACTGCAATGGGTACAAGAATGGCCCCAAGTTATGCTAATTTATTTATGGGTTGTTTTGAAAAAGTTCTGCTGAGCAAATGTGTTAGATCGCCGCTACTTTGGCTTAGATATATAGATGACATATTTTTTATTTGGGACCATTCTGAACAAGATCTTAATAAATTCATTGAATCTGCCAATCAACAGCACCCTACCATTCAATTTACATACACATATTCAAGGAATAAAGTTACATTTTTAGATGTCGATGTCATTAAAACAGATAGTGGGTCTTTTTCATCAACTGTTCACACAAAAGTAACAAACACACACCAATATTTACATTTCAAATCAGCTCACCCCAAGGCATGTAAAAAAGGAATTCCTTTCAGTCAAGCTAAAAGGTACACCAGAATCATTTCAAACAGTGACACGTTAGAAACTGAACTAAATAGTTTGAAAAAACACTTCTTGAATAGACTTTATCCTCCTGCCATTGTAAATAATGCTATAGAAAAAACATCAATTGGACCCAAAGAAAAACATATCGAATCTCCTGCATCTACGTCTGAACAAAAAACAATGATACCTTTTGTCGTAACATACAACCCATGCCTACCAAATATTGGCCATATATTACACAGATATTGGGGAATTCTCGAACAGTCAAGTAAACTCAACATACTAGCACAAAGTAAACCAATTGTTGCTTTTAAAAGACCACATAATCTTAAAGACATGCTTGTTCATTCTAAACTACAATCTAATGATGATAATAAAAAGCACACTGCATTAAAATGTGGTAAAAGTAAATGTAAAAATGACAAATTCCTTGAAGAAAAAACACACTTTGAAAGCAGTCAAACTGGACGCGTTTATCCCATAAAACATACTATGACATGCTGTTCTTCAAACGTAATTTATCTTATCACTTGCACAAAATGTAGTATGCAATATGTAGGACAAACAGGGGGTAAGATGTCTTTACGTATGAATGGACATCGTAGCGACATCAATTTATATCCTAGCAAATCTACGTTGGTTAATACCCACTTTAATACGAATTATCATTCCATATCTAACTTTTCTTTTATGCCTATTGAACAAGCATTTAGCAGTGATGAACATCATCGACTAGTAAGAGAAACTTTTTGGATACACGAACTGAGAACCAAAACGCCACATGGCCTTAATGATAACGTTATATTTCATGTAAACACATCTTAGGCATTCAGTAACGTTATAAATATCCAATGTAGTACAGTGACATTACTTTGTGTTTCCATGTTCCATAATTAATTAAATAATCTTGTCTTTATAGTAATTTAACAAATTGCTATAAAATGCATTTATACACTTATTATTACCTTTTTCTATTTAAAATGTGACATTGTTCTTTAAAATTTCAATACGTTCAGTTAGTGGTCTAATGTCTGTTTTGACGGCTACTTTTCAATGCATTAACCTGCTGTCTTTAGACTACTGTTGTATCTACGCAGATCCTGTACAAATTGATAAAACAATATTACAATAATGGAAATGAGTGTATAAAAAATAATCTGTTTGTCTCAATGACGTCAGGATGAGAATGACGTCAGGATGACGTTACGTCATCTTATTGTTAATTTGAAAAAGGCAATATGCCGAAACATGTAATTATTAAATAACTGAACTGTTGGTAGTAGTTTTATTATTATATTTTTTCAAAATGTAATTTTGTTATAATTCGACTCCATAGTATATATATATACTACTCAAAAGAATTTAAGGGTCAAAAATTTATAACCAAATAAGTTTCAGAGTGTATTAGATTGATGATGTAAACTACACCAAAAATTTAATTTATTGTTCCATATTTACAAAAAAAACACAAATAAACGTCACTGTATACAAGAAAGTCACATGACATGCTGTCAAAGTTGAAGGTTGTCAAACATGGATTTTACACATTAGAACATTCGTTTAATAGTGTGTGAATCCACCCCTGGCGCGAATACACTCGACACATCGTTGCCTCATGCTGTTGATCAGACGTTTGAAGAACTCTTGGGGAATGGCCTGCCACTCTGCCATAAGAAGTTGACCCAGATCATGAAGGTTGGCCGGAGGGGAATGGTTATCCCGAACTCTCCTGCCTAATTCATCCCAGGCGTTCTCTATTGGGGCCAAGTCAGGCGAATATGCTGGCCAATCCATCCTGGCGATACCTTGTTGTCTGAGAAAGTCCGTTACCTGGCATTGTCATCCTGCAGAACTGCCCCGCCGCCAATCTGCTGAAGGCCTCGGAGAACCAACGGCCGGATAATCTCATTCAGATAGCGGATTCCATTCAGATTGCCATCCACCACATAGAGGGGGGTCCTGTGGTGGATAGAGATGCCGCCCCACACCATGACGCTGCCACCACCGAACCGGTGACGTTGTCTAACGTTAACGTCAGCGAAGCCCTACCCAGGACGTCTATAGACACGAACCCGACCGTCGTTGAACTGGAGACTAAACCTGGACTCATCAGTGAACATCACTCGACCCCACTGAACACGTTGCACCCGCAGATGAAGCGTGCACCAGTGACGTCTGGCCGTTCTGTGGCGTGGTAGGAGTGGTGGTCGAACAGCCTGGCGACGGCAGCGTAGATTATTGGCTCTCAGACGATTGCGTATGGTTTGATCAGACACTCGAGTTCCAGTCGCAGTCCGCAGATTGTCACGTAATCGGCGTGCAGTGGTTGTGCGTTGACGTAGAGCCATATTGGTGATGTAGCGGTCCTCTCTATTTGTAGTGCTTCGGGGTCTTCCCGAACGTGGACGATTTCGAACAGAATTCGTTGCTTGGTACCGTTGCCACAGTCGGCCAACGACACTCTGACTGACACCAAGTCTCAGAGCAACATTTCTTTGCGTATTGCCATCCTGAAGCCAAGCAATAGCCCTTCCTCGATCTTCGATAGTCAGTTCACATCGTACCATTGTCGAATTTGGAGTGTGCACCGTACACGAACGCAAGCTCCAATTATACAGAAATTCAGCATTGGGAACATGGAATACACATGCAAAGCGTGCAAATGAAGCGCTTTGTGAAAAAGCAAGTTATGGGCACTTAGCAGACCTTTCGCTTTCGCCCTAATTTACGTGCAAATGTAAGCATGTTTTCGCCATTAGAACTAGTCGACAGTGTCAATGACAGTGGATTTTAATTCATTTATGGGTTGCTTAGACCCACTTTCGTCAAAATGGAACAATACCATGCGTGACATTATGGTCTAGCTAATATAATTGACATTCAGAACATAATGTCGAAAATATCGTCTGACCCTTAAATTCTTTTGAGTAGTTATATATATTTTATTTCTTATATATCATATACAAGCAGGCCGAAAAAAAACAATTGCAATTAAAACGTATTTACGACGCTTGTACTTGCAGGTATACGTTACATAGTAATCACTTTTGGTCGTGCTAATTTCCTGTGAACGCATGGCTGTGGCGATCAAGTCATCACTTAGAAGCAGCTAGTTGTATGTCTTTAAATCGATTTACAATTTCTTCGTGATACTGACTTTTATTCTAAGTTTTAATATTACCTATCTGTGATATTTGTATTTTTGCACAGTACTTTACACTGTGTTTTTATTTAATTGTTGAATTTTTATCTTGATGTGAATCATCATTTCCTGTTTGTATTTACCACAGTTTGACACCCAATAGCCGATGTATTTTTCGTGCTGGGGTGTCGTTAAACATTCATTCATTCATTCATTAAATCGATAACGCATATATATGTGTGTGTTATCACCGTGTTATTGCCGTGTGATATCGTACATAATGCATGATGTTCAACGTTCTCACCAACGGGCGCGTAAGATAATTATATTTACATTGTCAAGATCCAAGTGACAACGTCGAGGTGACTCAAACAGTAAGTGGAAACCGCCATCAGTACAATTAGTACACAGTGAGCCTGTTAGGGTATTGATAATGTGATCGTATCCGTTAGGACAGATCCGGTTTCGTATAAATATATAAACAATACCAGTTAACACAATCTGCTATGTCTTAAAACACGCTTTTAATATGGTCTGGCTATGCATTTGTTCAATTTTCTTTTTCTTTTTTGGTAAGTGAAGTTTTCAATTTATTTATAAATATTATTCAGTATAATATTTCCAAATTCATTAATGGTTCTTATGATACGATAACTCAAGATCGTAATAGATATATTGAGGTTTTTTCTGCGAGTAGACTTAATAGCGTTTTCCCCACGGAAGCAGTAGCGTATGGTGGCGACAACGGCTGTCTGTCTGTCTGTCTGTCTCTGTGTGTGTGTGTCTCTCTCTCTCTTTCCCTCCCCCTCTCTCACGCACGCACGCACACTCTCTCGCACGCACACACGCACGCACGCACACACTCGCACGCACACACGCACTCTCGCACGCACGCACGCACTCTCGCACGCACGCACACTCTCTCTCTCTCTCTCTCTCTCTCTCTCTCTCTCTCTCTCTCTCTCTCTCTCTCTCTCTCTCTCAACAATGTATTTAATATGTAATTTAATCATTTGGAAAAACTTTGTCGAAATCATCTTACATATTACAACGGAAGCAAAGCCAATCTCTTTAACTTTTTTTTTCTTAAGTTTACGAGTCGATGGCTCAATATTGCGATCCGTTCTCTGCTCAGGCCTGTCCGAATCCAGAGGTGTTAGTTGATCGTATTCAGCTCATTCCCGCCAGCCACTTCGAACAACAGTGCAGGTGAGTCACACAAACAACGGGCTGTGGGTTCGAATCAAATTAATGTTTTTTTTGGGGAGAGGGGGGTCTTTTTTTTATTTTAATTTTTAAAATATCATTTTTCATTTTCTATTTATTTATTTTTTGTTTGTTTGTTGATGGCAGATATTTTTAGAGATTATTTAAATAGTATGGGTAAAAGAAAGGGGTATAATTTACGCATGATCATTTTTTTTTTTTTTTTTTTTTTTTTATTATTATTTTTTTTTTTTTTTCTCTTCTTGTTTTTGGGGGGTGGGGGTGGGGGGTGTATCTAGCCTACATGGACTGGCATCGGGATTCTCTCTAATTTCCTGTAGTCTATAGATTAAATCTTACAATATCGTTCATTAAAAGACTGCTTTCGTTTCAGAAAGCACGACGCCTATTTTAAATGTATGTACAAATACGGAGGATCTTGCGATGCACATTCACGGTTGAAGTGGGAACCTCTTCGATTTCAAACAGATTTTATCTGCGGTACTGGTAAAACAGGTAAGTTATACACCACCGTCATCGATGGCTCAAATGTCTGTTTCTCATGTGCGCGGAATTTTGGCGCAGGCGCATATCGTGCTAAGCGGATGCGTCAAATAAAATAAAATGGATTCTATGATTTTTGACTAGCAGTGTTTCAATTTGAACGGCGTTGTTTGTGATAATCGCACGGTTTAAATTAAATCAGTTCCACACAAATAACTACAAACCAGCGTGACGCTAATAGGTCATGGGTTTGCGTGTACGTGTATATATATCGAGTGATTCATAAAAAAAATCAAAACAATAAATGCAAAAAAAAAGCAGTTTATTATGTTGTCTATTGATTCACGTTGACACATATTTCCTATAATTAAACATAATTTATACGGGTCATTTAGAAATACTAGTAGCTTCATTGGTTTCCTTAACCCAGAAAACGTATATAATTAAGACACATTGTAAGATGTTTCATTAAGTTTATTATCAAAACCCTCATAGTATGTCCTTTATACAATTTAAATTACGGTGGTTAATTTACATATTTCCCTTAATACAACATATATATTTAATTTACTTGTAAGTATATTTTGCTTACTTGACCCAGAAAACATAAAGTTAGACACTTTAATTTGATAGTTTTTTTTCACATCGTTATAACTACAATCTTAAATGTTGTTTTGAAAAACAAAATTTGCAGTGGGTAATTTGCACACACTTATTTATTGGTGATCTTAACGCACGGTGATCTAATTATGCAGTAAGGTGTAATATAAGTGGTGTATTTCTAAATAACTTTAGTTTTGTCGATGATTCTTTGCCCATCTATTTTTGCATTATATTATAATTTGCAAGAAATCTGCAGAAAAACATGATATTATAAATTATCAGCACTCGTTGATAAAAATATAAAAACCCTCAGCAAGCCTCGGATTTCTTTGTTTTATCAACTGCTGATAAATTGTGATATCACAAGACACTCGTGGAGTATCCTCTATAGACAACAGAAACTGTTTGTATGTGTACTGAACCATGTTTATTATTGGCATATAGTTACATGTTATTTGTATCAAAATATAAAGAGTATGCAAACCATTATTTTGATAAATTGATGTTATGGTTTCTTATCATACAGTAAATATCTTGTGGTTAATACATACATATAGTTAATATTTTAGATTTTTGTATTCAAGGTTTTTGTTCAGAAAAATATGAACTCCAGCGTCATTTCGATTTAAATGTTTCTTTTTTAATCTTTTGTTATTATTGTATTTTGTATATGTATATTTTGGAAGGTGGGGAATAAAATAGAACACTAATGGTTATATATTTGTATCCCGTACAAGCTTTACAATGAACTCTTTTGTTTTATATGTTCATGTTAAAGGTGAAAGAAGGAAATATTTTATTTAACGACGCATTCAACACATTTTATGTTAAAGGTGAAATAAGACAGTTGCACTTGACTATTTGTGTTATAATAATTAAGTAATATTAGCTTAATATATACTCGCGGAAAAAAATTCCTGTGCACCAAATAATTGCATATAGAATATGATTTACTTGAAATCAGGTCATAAAAATATCAGTAAATGAACGTGTAACCACTCCCGTCGATATTCCTGCGGTGTCCTGTCAATTGCATGAACTATTCATGCTTTGTGACCACAAGTTGCATTACTAGCATTCTTTGTCACGTGCTTCTGTTTGACGTCATTTTTTTTATTATTGGACTTTAAAACTATTGTATGGATTCTCATCACTCAGAAAAACATTTTTGTTGGTATCTGATCGTCGTCAGTGTGATGCCACGCCTCCCAGAAAATGGACTCCTTCGAACGATGGGTATGATTGAGGTTAGAATGGCACAAACGCTGTTGCTAGTAATTTTGGTATTCATTGGTGTTCATCAGAACAGTTTAGGGGTACTAGGGATCTTCCATGTTTAGGGAGTCGACACGTGACACCACGTCAGCAAATCGTCAGTATCAAGCGGGTACACATATGGAATCATTTGGAAATGATACGTTTAACATCCTAATGCATCTCTGAGTTAAGGCCAATCAGTGGAAGAACTGAACGCAACCGATTATGTGATAACAAAGTACGACCATGACCGTACATCAGTACGTTGTTCTGTTACATCGTCACCGACAGCTCACCAAACATAGTGTAAACAGTACTTCAGGTTCAGAAGGCAGGAGAGGACCACCGTACTTTTAACAAATAAATAGTACATCTATGTAAATTACAATATTTTTTAATTTAAAAAATATAAGTCCTACTGAAATTTTAATGATGTACAGGAACTTTTTTCCGTGAGTATATAACAGACGCACAATAAAACCAAAACATATTTTCTTGTTTTATTTGTTTTGGGTTTTTTTGTTTTGTTTTCTGTTTTGGGGGATTTTTTTATATTTTATTATTATTATTTTTTTATTTTTTTATTATTATTATTATTATTTTATTAATATTATTATAATATTTTTTTTTTTTTTTGGGGGGGGGGGGGGGGGTCGGTGGTTGTGGTGCTATTGTTTAATTGGTAGACGGGACATAGCCCAGTGGTAAAGCGCTCGCTCGATGCGCAGTCGGTCTGGGATCGATCTCCGTCGGTGGGCCCATTGGGCTATTTCTCGTTCCTGCCAGTGCACTACGACTGTTATATCAAAGGCCGTGGTATGTACTACCCTGTCTGTGGGATGGTGCATATAAAAGACCCCCTGCTGATCCCATACATTCCTTTCTTTCCCTGTGCCAAGGCCACGAACGTACCTAGCGTGGAGAGCAGGGAGCAGCTGATACCACCCCCACCCCCACCCCAAATAAACAAAGAAAGAAAGAAATGTTTTATTTAAGGACGCACTCAACAAATTTTATTTATGGTTATATGGCGTCAGACATATGGTTAAGGACCACACAGATATTGAGAGAGGAAACCCGCTGTCGCCATTTCATGGGCTACTTTCTTCGACAGAGGCACGTTTTATTTCTTCCTCCTCATTGGTTTGCAGCCTACCTGAATCACGCTGAC
>NC_054701.1:83025240-83067724 GCF_016097555.1 Gigantopelta aegis
TTATTTCTCGCTCTAGCCAGTCCACCACGATCGGTATATCAAAGGCCGTGGTATGTGCTATCCTGTATGTGGGATGGTGCATATAAAAGATCCCTTGATACTAAAGGAAAAATGTAGCGGTTTTCCTCTCGTCAAAATTACCAAATGTTTGACATCCAAAAGCCGATGATTACTAAATCAATGTGCTCTAGTGGTGTCGTTAAACAAAACAAACTTCTGTTTATATCTAATTCAGGAAAGGAATACCGCGAGCAGGCACGACCTTGTTAAAATATCCTTTTAACTCTGGCTTGTGCAGAGATACGATTTTGAAAGTGTTAATGTTTCAATCGTTGATATTTATTAACGACACCTCAGCACATTACAAACTACAGCTATCTGGTGTCTAAAATTTGGTTTACTTCCACATTTGGTCTAGAGGCCAAGAGAGGAAACCCGCTGTTGCAACATAGGCTACTTGCACCGAATATTTAAAAAAATTGATTTTTATATGCACTTCTCCAAAGACAGTATGTATATACAATAATTTTAAAAAGTTTCTTCTGTCAGTTAAAAAGTCAACGCCTGTGAATATGTTCTATGGAGAACTGGGGCGTTACCCAGTCTCCCTTGATGTCAAGTTAAGAATGATAATTTTTTGTTTGTTTAAAATGATGACTGGAAAACACACACAGGTATCATTCTTGATACATGAATTATTGTTGAATGATTATAATAATGAAATGTGCGATCATAAATGGTTAAAGTTTATAAAATCTGTTTTGATGACGCTGGATATACTAACGTAACAGTGTAACCAGCGCCCGGAGGTATATCTGTTAAAACAAAGAATTGTTGTTTACAGAATCAGTTCTTACAAACATTGCCAACTTGTTTAAAGCATCTTGTTACAGACTGTTTAAATCAAATATTATTCGAAACATATTTAACCAATCTGGAGAAATAAACATTGGTTACCATTATTACACTTTCCAGTCTCGAATCATTATCTTCCCATTGAAAAAGGCAGGTGGAGAAACATAACTTTGACAAATAGAACATGCTGTGTACAAATAACAAAATTATATAATATGTTGTCCTTTTTTTTAAGTAGACCAAATGTTTACAAATTTAGAATGCTATTTGATTGTGAAAAAAAAACACCTGGTCTTCTCATAAAGCTAGGTTTTTTCTCTTTTTTTTGTAAACAAATAATTTGTACACTTATCATATTGTTCACAGCATCTCCGTTCCGTTCTGCTGTAGTCGCCAGTTGATGATGATGATAACTAATTTAACGTGCCCATATACCACTAGGGTTTCGAACACGCCCGACCCGAGTCCGACAAGATCGGTGGCCTGACTCGGGATGGGGGGGGGGGGGGGGGGGGGGGTGAAAATGGGCAGAATTTTGAAAATAGCAATTAGTAAAAGAGTTAATAGAATAAAAAAATTAAAAAAAGTTTACAAGCCAAAAATAAAAAGAATTGACTGCTCGGCCGAATATTTATATAATTTGGAGCATTTGAGAAGGACAGTCCAAAATTAAATAAGAGAAAGAAAAGAGGATCGGACTATTGAATAATATTTTTTTTTTAAAAGAAGTAATTTCGACATAAAATTTTGAACGCAGATCCAAAAGTTTAAAGTCCGATCGGTATGTCCACGCGAGTGGCCTCGTTAAGGCAGTTTGGGTGCACAGCTTAAAGGGACGAGATGGGTTGCATCCCGTCAAGAAAACCCCTAGATTGACAGTCGATAGACGTTGAAGGTGTAGTGCTGTGCTGAAATACAGATCTTGAGAAGCCGGATCCGTTTGAACGAGAGAGAGTATCAGACTAGAGTATAGTCCAGTCGTCATGGTTTGGTATAGTGGTGCGGACGGGCCCGACTCCGGAGGATACGCGATGGTATCACTATAAAGCAAGGTAAACTCTAGAAAAATAGTAGTAGGGGCCGACCCCGCTTCCTATTTCTTCTTAGAGTGGGGCGGTCAATCTTCCAGTGCTGCTAGGACAGGCTCGGACATGTAGAGACTAAACGCGAACAACCGTGGCGTTCTGCAGAATGGCCGTCATACGAGTCACAAAAAAAAACCAAGTCGACAGTCAGACGGAGAAATGACGGAGGCAAGGAATCTTGCTAAAAAAGAATCCAACCTGGTGGTGCAGGCTGTCGAAACGAGAAGCGTTCCAGCGTTCAATCAATTCCAATGGCCGCATACACCCCAGTAGAAAACTTTATTTCGCTGACAAAAACAACGAAATGAAGGACCCCCAAGTCGAGCACACGAAAGCACGTGTAGTGTGCACAAGCGAAACAAACACGTCTTACCGCGTGGAGCTCCAGACTGGGAATGGTCGCCAGCTGTGTTACATGCACCGGGTTACTCTACAAAATAACTTCAAAGACGCTGTTGGCCAGACAGAGAGCGACACTATACTGAATACTTTATTGAACACTACTCACAACCCAAAGAAAGCCATCGACTCAGCAGTTAATGAAATTAACAAGCTCTTTGTTGAAAAAGCCGGTGCGGTGTTTGGTGTTGTAACACCACATAACAACCACAGTGTCAAACGCGTTAAACCTATTCACAAGCCGTGGTTTAGAAAAGACTGTGTAAAGGCAAGAAATAAGTTTCATGTAGCCAAACGAAATCACCGCCAACAAAACAGTACAGATAGTCTGTAAGCCCTAAAATCATCGAGTAAACAATACAAAACTATAATACGAAAATACAGCAACGCACATCAGAAGAAACTAGAGAATGATCTCTCTAGAACTTTACACACTGACCCCATGAGTATCCTTAAACTGATGAAACAAAAATAAGACATGCCAACCAATAGTCCTTTGTTACAAGAGTTTTATTGTTATTTTAAAGATAATAATTACATGTATGAAAATGATGATAGTGATAATTTATGTGATGTAAATAAGATTGGCTGTTGACGTGCTGAAAGCTGTGAAACAAATTTAAAATAATAAATCATCAGGTCATCACGATGGCATTATAAATGAGTATATCAAAACTACAGTTGACAAATTCCTTTTGGTTTATGTAACATTATTTAATTTAATTATGGACAGTGGAATTTTCCCAAAAGAATGGCTGATTGGTATTATTACAGATTTATATAAAAAACATGGAGGCACGAGAAGTGTTGAGAACTATAGACCTATAACTTTACTGTCGTGTTTTAGTAAGCTGTTCACGAACATACTTAACAACGGATTAACTGAATATGTTGAGAGAATTAATATTTTATCGGAATCCCAAGCTGGTTTCAGAAAAGTTTATTCCACTAATGATAACGTCTTCTTACTTTATGCAATAACTGAATTGTTAAAAAGAAAAAAAGAAAAATTATATTGTGCTTTTGTTGACCTAAAAAAAGCTTTTGATACTATATGGAGAGTAGGACTTTGGTCCAAACTATTGAAATATAACATTGATGAAATTTTTTCAGAATAGTACGGTGAACTTTCTAAATATTTCACTTGTGACATTGGCGTGAGGCAAGGAGGAAATGTGTCACCTCTTTTATATTCTCCTTGTTTTTAAATGATTTGGAGGACTATTTGAAGTCTCAACAGTGCAAAGGAATTACAGTTAGTGCTTTTGATTTTGATATATATCTTGACATTGGTCTAACACTTTTTATTATGTTATATGCTGATGATACAGCCCTATTGACAAGAAACGAAAGTGACCTTCAGCACATGTTAAATTCTTATGACACATATTGTAAAACATGGAAACTAACAGTAAACGTAACAAAAACAAAGATTGTTATATTCGGAGGTACAAAAAAGGACTATAAGAAAGTTTTCCACTTAGGTACTCTTGAGATTAAAAATGTAAGCGAATATAAATATTTAGGAATATGGTTCGAAAAAAATAATAAATTTAACATATGCAAAAAATATTTAGCACAGCAGGCTCGCAAAGCCATGTTTTATATTTTAAAGAAATCAAATGAATACTGTTTGTCCATTGAATATCGTTTAAAATTATGTGATGCAATTGTTGTTCCTATATTACTTTATGGTCGTGAAATCTAATGTATTAGAAAATGTACATATCCAGTTTTTACGATACTTAGCAAACCAAAGAAAAAGTACTCCTATTTATATGTTGTATGGGGAGTTTGGAAGAAAACCACCGTTACGTATACTGTCATTGCGTATTGTATGTTTTCTGGGCTCGTCTTTTGACTGATAAACCTTCCAAGCCATCAGTACAGATCTACAAACTATTATTTTATGACTACCGTATTTACAATGTGGAACAAACCATAAATGGATTATTAATGTTAGCGATATACTTTATAGGCTTGGATTAAACAATATTTGGGATAAGCAAACTGTTAGGTCAAGTACGTGGTTAAAAACATTAGTTAAACAAAGACTCTCGGACCAGTTTTTGCAGAACTGGCAAAGCGATCTTTCAAAATCTAATAAAGGTTTAACTTACAAAATATTTAAAGAGAACTTGAATTTTGAAAAGTATTTTAATATATTGGATAAAACTATGTGTAATGTATTTCTTAGATTTCGTATTGCTAATCACTTTTTACCTACTGAGACAGGAAGGTGGTCCAATATTTCATATGCAGAGAGAAAATGTATTTATTGTTCTACTGATGACGTTGGTGATGAATTTCATTATTTATTTGTTTGTACAAAATTTATTGAAGAAAGATGTAAATATATTCATAAATATTATACCATTAGACCAAATATTCATAAATTTAAGCAGCTTTTTAATTGTAAAAAAACTGGCATCCTTAGAAAGCTATGTAAATTTATAACTATTATTAACAAAACTTTCTGTTCCTCCTAAGAATTCTAGTATGTACAGTATATGAATTATTTGTTTTATTGAAGCCTGTTATCTTGACGCTGATATGTATGTATATATGTGTTCCTCAAATAAAGTTCTGTTCTGTTCTGTTACGGGTTCCAGTGCTTAGACCTTGTTGTCGTATGCGGGGTTCACGTGTGGATTCGCTGGTCCTGTATTGTTAGAGACAACCTGATTATACTGTGGAGGGGCCGCATAATACGCGTTGGTAGTTACGGCTGGCGGCGATGACGTCATAACAACTCCAATATCTGTACAAAAAACAAAAGAAAAAAAGGATACTGGGTCATTCTACCAAAGTTGTGTAATTTCCTGTAATCAAATATTAAAAACAATTGCTCATCGGCGGTTTGTCACATTTCACAACTCCATGTTATACACGTTATGGACCGGACTCTCGGTGATAAGATGTTTCATTATTGTAATGAACGTGACATCAAAATTATCAAATAAGAAAAAAAAGGTTATTAAATAATATTTGTTTGCATTGTTCACGCGCTGATGTTATGATGTATATCCTGTAGTTAAAACCTCCCGATTGCCATTTTGATTGAACCACATATTTGTTTTTAATTCCAAACTTGTGTATCGAAAACTAAATTATATAGTCACCTCCGCAACTGATTGCCTATTCTTAGCTATACTTTTGACAGATCTTTTGACCACCCTCATAATATAACTAAAGTTACTGGAAAGAATGTTTATGAATAGTAACATAGCAATTTTCATCTTTCACTCATCAGTAAATTGAGTGCTTCGGGGTATGTTCATCATATATTAGCGTATGCGTATTGTTTATTTACATTTATGCTAATTAAAAACTTGAAATATATAAAATATCTACATACTATGTCTTATTGTTGTGCCTGCATGTGGAAGATTTTGAGGTGAAAACATCACCCCTGTATAGTTTAGAAGGCATTAAGACGTTTCTCCAAAAATAAGAATGGGCGGAGCGGCGTATGGGTGGACAACGTTCAGTTGCCGACTAAACCGAATTAGGTGTAGGATGATATACATTTACGAATGTCAACACCGCGACCGCCAACTCCACGACCACTGAAATTTGGCTCAGCCTGGCCTCAAACCCAACCAAGCCAACCCAACGCGATCCATTGTTTTGAAATTAGAGATTATACTTGCAACTACATATACCCATAAAATATTATACCCAAATAATTTTATCTACTTGTAAAAACTAATTAATCTCAATGGAAACGCTACTATAGACGTTGGCCGACAGGTTAGACTTGTTACTTCACAGATACCAGTAACGTGCTATGGTTAGCACACAGTCTTAGAGTCTATCCATAATATAAGTCGTTCACAGTGAAGAACAAGAACTGGTTGCAGGTGTTATAGATATTTATTTTCTGTTTACTTTCTGATTTTACCAAAGGGTGTTCTAACAATCACTGTTCAAGAGAAATGCAAGGACATTGTTATTTTAATATTCTCCAATGAACTACAGTAAAGTACGCTTATAACGAACTGCAAGGGACCAGCTTCATTGGTTCGTTATAACAGTAGTTCGTTGTACACATTTGCAGAAGTTGGTAATTTTTATTCCGAAAGTCGGCCATTTTGAATTTTGAACTCAATATAATAGTAAAAAAAATAAAAAATGCCTTGGTGATTATAAGACATTTATAAAAAATATATCATTTATTACAATCAATAAATACAACAAAACATTACTGAAAGATCACATCAAAAGAGTTTAGTGAATTACATGTACCTAATCACGTTTCGTCACGTAATCACTAATCGTGGTTTGTTTACTTAGCGTTGGACGCATAACTTCTAATGCCGAGTCAATGTCCGCAATGCTGTCAAATACTGGCAATCGAATATCTCCTTTGCTCTGAAAAAACAGTCTGACTGTCTCGAGTGCCTTGTGCGTTTCAACTGCTGTGGGCGTTGGCTGTTCGGGTGGCTCCTGTGTATCGTCCTCTGGTTCAGAATCACTGTGGCCGTCTCGTTTTCCGATAATCTCTGAAACGATGTCGTCATCTGTCAGCTGTTCGGTGATTACAACTTGCTCGTCTGCAGTGAGATAATCTTCCAGAGTGACACCATCTGGCACTGGCATGGCTCTCACGAGTTCATTCCACACTGTCTGTAGATTTGCTAACGGGGTGTTGTCGTCTTCATCGTCAGAACTCTCAGAACACGCAGCACTTTTGAACCCACCCTTTGCAAAACAGTTCACGATACACGATGAGGTCACGTGACGCCAAGCACGATGGGCTGTGTTGATTGGTTTGATACGTAACGGTTCCGGTATAATTAGTGACTTAATCCCTTAATTGATACCTGTTCCCAAGTCCAGACAAACAAAAGTTATTTAGGCTGTTGTTTTAGTGCGGTCGTGCGGTCGATCCCACGGCTTTGCAGCGTTTTACACTGATTGGTTTGATACGTAATGCTTCCGGTATTCACGGTTCGTTATGTAAACACTTATTTACACTGGAATTAACTATTTTGGACCACAAAATTGGTTCGTTTTAACAGTTAATTCGCTATACATAGTTCGTTCTATACATTAAAATGTATTACTAATATATAGGGGAGAAAATCGGGACTTTACAATTAGTTCGTTCTAACCGGTAGTTTGTTATAAGCGTGTTCGTTCTAAACGTACTTTACTGTATGTACACAGCTCTTGTGATGGATCGCTCGAAAAACGCAAGAGGAAGTTTTGGGTACACGACATCGTTGACCAGGCATTCAATTCTTATAATTCCAAATGCATTAATATTGCCATTATACAAAACTATATTTAAAAATCCAATCGAACTCTATTCCACAATGATTTACATCTGTATCAAGATTAAGAGAATTCCCTTAGAAATTTTTATAAATGTTAATTTTCTGAATCAAATGTGGATAAAACGTTATAAAATTTAAAATAACAGAACATCAACTGATAACGCAAATTTTTTTTCGATGAATTTTGAACTAATTAACATGAGGGAGAGCGTCAAATTATTTAGAAGATTTATGTAGCAAATACAGCGGAAGCCAGAATGTCCACAATTACCCGAATCTCCCCTACCTGGGGCGGATCTAGAGGGGGGGGTCCAAGGTGTCCGGACCCCCCCCCCCCCCCCCCCCCAAATTTGAGAAGTGCCCCTTTTATTTAGGATTTTTAGGTTTTTTACAAATTTATTTATTCTGTCAATGTATAGAACATTGTAGAATCTGTCTGCCAGCGTCCCTCTTGTAGCACTATTATATTATGGTCCATGTGAACCGTGTGTAATTTTTCAATAGTGCCTTTTCATAATGTTATGGTGCCCTTTTTGTCTTGGAACCCCCCCCCCCCCCCCCCCCCATTAGAAAAGCTGGATCCGCCCCAGCCTACCTATATTAAAATTGCAGTTGTCAAAAGTTTAATTAGTGAAAATTAATGTGAAGACTGACTTGAAAGGGATAAAGTGGTTTTAGTGTTACTGTGTGTGTGGATTTCAGAGGAAGTTTGTGATTGTGTGATATTATTCTCGGAATGGACAAGTCGCGGACTTGTGCACGAAGGCGTAATAAGTGTTTTCGCGCGTCTAAGTTGTCGTTTTGGTGTTTTTGTCAAATGTGACAGAGCTGCGCTCATGTCTCTCTTTTGATTTGTCGAGCATTCTCTGCTATAACTTCTAATAGAAGCTTCGTTTTTGTGGTCTGTCATATACATTATGTGTCTCAGTTCAAAACTGGAGTCGTTTAAAGCCTGAATTGTAACCGTCACTCACAGTGCAGACGAACTTAAGGATAAAAATAGAAACGGGGATTCCGTTGTTTACCGAAAAAGTGCAGTTTTCACGTTCATGGAAGAATGAACGTTGGGGTTTTTTTTTAGATCACGTGATAGCATTTTAGCCAATCAAGACGCCTATTACAAAACAGTAATTATAAAATGGAATTATACAGAGAACAACAACAATAATAATATGGATAATAAAGAAATTATTACACTCGCATATGAGTCGTACTGCTTTTACGAAACTTGTATAAGGATTCATGCATTACCCTCACTCTACATCGGGAAATACAAAAATCCTGACACTCGATTCGTAAAATCAGTACGACACAGAAGCTCGTATAATAATCTCTATTTATTTTCTAATAAAATCACAGTGGTATTATTTTTGTATTGTGAAAATTGGGCTGTTAAAAGAACACCGTTATGCGATGACGTCACTTACATTACGTCATGTAATACGCGTATATTTATGTGACGTAATGGCTCATGGAATTGTTTTAGTTAGAAGAAGTAGGGGAGATTCGGACACTCTGGCTTCCGCTGTATTTGCCACAATGGAAACAGAACACTACACGATAACGCCTACCTAAAATTTAAATGAACTTGATTGGCTGCTTTTCCTGTCACTATATATCACAATCAGCCATTGGGTAGATTCTATTTTGTTACCGTAAATTTTAATAAAGTACGAATGGTAAGAGGAGGTGAAATGCGGATATACGTCAGGAAATTGCGGACATGGTCAATGGATACACTTTTTTTTTAATCCACAGCATTTTAAACATTTATTTTGTTACAAAATATAAATAGTTAAACTAGTAAATCTCTAAAATTATCTTTTATCATCTTCTGGAGAACTAAACCGAGTAAACCAGTAATTATATGCAATTAGGTTCACGTTATTTTCCGAACCCAAGTTTTTGTCTCTTGTGCCATTCAAACCGCATTGATCTAAATGTTGCGCCATAGTGGTTAAGTGTTTATCAAGCATTGTTGTTAGGAAAGCAGCGATGTCTTAAATATATTGAGTTCCGTTTCCGGTTTCCTGTTGTTGGGTGTTTGGCTTCTGTGATCTCGTGTTGTGGTCAATAAAGTAGCGGATGAAGTCGCTATTGTACTGTTACTTGTGGTGATTAGGTTCTGTGCTATGAACATTCCTTTATTACTGGCGTGGTGGCAGCGAGATCAATTCACGCTTCGTATTCGAGCACACACACATATTGTAAAGGACCGGCCCGGCGAATAACGTTGAGGTATTTGTCACAGTAACAATCCCAAACATGGCTAACACACACAGAGCCCCCAAACAATGGTGTTTATCGAAATCAGAGACAGTAAACTCGTTTGAGAACTGGAAACAAAATCTATCATACACATTATCATTAGACCCCAATTTCGCCCCCTTTCTTCTCGACGGTGTCACATGGGGCAAGAAAACACGTACATCTCCTCTTCGGGGTTTCGCTAATGACGACGAGGATGTTCCAGAAGCCAGTCGACGCACAGCGGCGCAAAAGGTTACTATTTTAGAATTGATGTTAGGGCAAATTGCCAATTTCTGCCCCATTATTTCACGCAACACAATTATCAAAAACTCTACATCAATGAACAGTATTTGGCAAGTCATGCGGCTTCATTATGGCTTTCAATCCACTGGTGGACACTTTCTAGATTTTTGTGACATCCATCTCCTCCCAGATGAACGTCATGAAGACCTATTCCAACGTCTGTCTGCCTTCATGGAAGACAATCTTCTACGTCGTAACTGTGGCATTACCCACCATGGGTCAGTGATCGAAGAGGACGAAGAGTTATCTCCTTCACTGGAAAACTTTATAGTTCTGACTTGGCTCCGATTGTTGCATAATGAGTTACCACGTCTAGTGAAACAACGTTATGGCACTGAATTACGATCAAGAACTCTCTCCTCCATCAAACCAGAAATCTCCCAGGCTCTCTCGTCTTTACTAGATGAACTTCACACATCTGAAGAGATTAAAGTTATGCGAACCGCTCCGCCACTATTTAAAGACAAACAAAAATCTTACCTGAATCGGCAGACTATAACATATGGCACGAGCTAGACAAATTGCCCACATACTTGACGACTCTGAATCTGAACCCGAGGACAGAATGGGTTACCTACTTGCACACATAGCACTACTGCCTGCCGTGTTCAAGTCAAACAGTCACCATATATGACAGCCTTTTATGGCCATCGTGTGGCCCAACTTACAATCGACAGCGGAGCCACTGGCAATATGATACGTCTGTCTGCTGCAAAGATGCTCGGAGTCGACATACATAAAAGTTCCCAGTATGCTCACCAAGCAGATCGTCTGTCTCCTTTAAAAGTTGTAGGCGAAACCCGGTTCACTGTTGTCCGTGACAGTCGCGAATTCCTATTTGAGGGACTTGTTGTTGAAGACCTTGATGCAGACATACTAGCAGGCATTCCCTTCATGGAACAAAATGATGTGACCATCCGCCCAGCCAAACACGAAATCATCCTTGGAGATGGCAGTACTTACCTATATGGGTCGCATAGTACCGCTCCTCATCACACAGTCCGCCGTACCCATGTGTTACATGCTCCAAGAACATTATCTACTATCTGGCCAGGTGAGTACATCGAAGTGGAGCTCCCACAGGTCTTATCTGCTATTGATGATGATTTTGCCGTAGAACCACGCTTAGACAATTCGTCACTCCCTGACACCACCATGTGGCCTTCTCCAGATATGTTCACCAGTGTTGCAGGCAAGATCCGTATTCCCAATCTCACTGATCAACCACAGACTTTAAAACGGCATGAGCATTTCTGTCAGGTACATGCAGTGTCTATTCCTACAGAAGTTGATGTCAACTCTTCACAATCTCCTTCGTGTGACAAATCTGTAGATCAATCTGCATCGCATTCTGATACTATCCACTTAGATCCAGATAACATACTTCCAAAGGATATGTTAACTAAGTTCAAAACCCTGTTACATCAGTATGATGAGATTTTCAGTCCTGTCAACACAGGATACAACGGCGCTTCGGGGCCTTTTCAGGCAGTTGTGAACATGGGCCCTGTACAACTTCCTAAACGTAAGGGCCGCATCCCTCAGTATTCCCGTGACAAACTAGTCGATCTTCAAAACAAATTCGATGAATTAGAAGAACTAGGAGTGTTCCGACGTCCGGAAGATGTGGGTATTACCGTGGAATACCTTAACCCATCGTTCCTAGTCAAGAAAACTAATGGAGGGTTTCGGCTAGTCACAGCTTTCGCAGATGTAGGCAGATACAGCAAACCTCAACCTTCACTTATGGCAGATGTTGATTCAGTTCTTCGACGCCTTGCATCATGGAAGTACATAATTACAACTGATCTCACACATGCATTCTACCAGATTCCATTGGCACGTCACTCTATGAAGTACTGTGGTGTGGCGACACCATTCAAGGGAATTCGCGTGTATTCCAGATGTGCTATGCGTATGCCTGGTTCTGAAACTGCCCTCGAGGAGCTCGTGTGTCGAGTTCTTGGTCATCTCTTACAGGAAGTTGTAGTCACAAAGTTGGCTGATGATTTGTATTGTGGAGATGATACCCTCGATGACCTTTTGGCTACTTGGCACCGCGTGCTTGATGCTCTCCAAGTCAATAATATCAAGCTATCGCCCAATAAGACTGTCATCTGTCCTTTATCTGTTATCATTCTTGGATGGAAGTGGAAGCAAGGTACTATCACCGCAACTCCGCATAGAATAGCTGCTCTATCCTCATGTCCTGCGCCCGAAAAGATTCACGGTCTTCGATCCTTCATTGGCTCTTACAAAGTATTGGCTCGTGTTCTCCCACACTGCGCCAGCCACATCACACCACTTGACAATGAACAAGCAGGGAAACAGTCTCAAGACAGAATCAACTGGTCTGACACCTTAGTGCATGCCTTTAAATCTGCTCAGATGGCTCTTCACTCCAATCGAACAATTACATTACCTCGCCCTGATGATCAGCTGTGGATAGTAACTGATGGCTCCGTGAAACAAAATGGCATTGGTGCTACATTGTATATTACTCGGGAAGGTAAACTGCATCTTGCCGGTTTCTTCAGTGCAAAGCTTCGAGAGAGACAGATCCTGTGGTTACCATGTGAAGTAGAGGCTTTATCCATCGCTGTGGCCACAAAACATTTCTCTCCATACATCATCCAATCCAAACACAAGGCATGTATTCTTACGGACAGCAAACCCTGTGTTCAAGCCTTTGAGAAGCTGTGCCGAGGTGAATTCTCTACAAGCCCACGTGTTTCCACCTTTCTCTCCACCGTTAGCCGGTACCAAGCCTCTGTTCGACACTTGTCTGGGTCTGCTAACATTCCATCTGATTTTGCCAGTCGCAATGCACCAGACTGTGCGGATACGTCTTGTCAAGTATGCTCCTTTGTACAACGTACAGAAGATTCGGTTGTTCGAGGCATTTCTATCCAGGATATCATGGGTGGCCGTGCTCATATACCTTATACCAGCAGAGCTGCATGGCTGTCTATCCAGTCCGAGTGTCCAGACTTACGACGTACACATGCCATCTGAAACAAGGGACGCGTCCTTCCAGAAAACTCACAAACATCAATGACATTAAACGTTATCTTAACGTAGCATCTATTGCTAAAGATGGTCTTCTCGTTGTGAAACGCATTGAGCCATTAGTACCTATACGTGAATGCATTATTGTACCACGAGAAACACTTGATGGTCTTATCACAGCTTTACACATACAACTTGATCACCCATCATCACATCAACTGAAGCTTGTGGTGCGTCGGCACTTCTATGCTCTTGATATGGACATCACAATCGAACGCATTACCAGCAGTTGTCATCAGTGATCTTCATTGTCCAAGTTACCTCACACTCTTACTACACAGTCCACCTGTGATGCTCCTGACACCATTGGTCAATCATTTGCAGCTGATGTTATCAAAAATTACCGTCAGTTAATCTTTGTGATTCGAGAATGTGTCACCTCTTATACAGCAGCCTGTATGATAGAGAACGAACGTAGTGAGTCCTTGCAAAACGCATTGGTTCAGTTGTGTTTAGAACTTAAACCACTTGATGGGCCATCTGCTGTAGTTCGTGTTGATCCTGCACCTGGTTTCACTGCACTCAAGAATGACAAGTTGCTTGAACGCCACGGCTTACGACTAGAAATTGGCAGAGCTAAGAATGTAAACAAGAACCCTGTGGCTGAACGAGCCATTCAGGAGCTGAGACATGAATTACTATGCCAGGATCCCATTGGAGGTGCAACAACCCCACTGACACTTTCAATTGCTGTCGCACGTCTCAATTCACGAATTCGCTCAAGAGGTCTCTCATCTCGTGAAATGTGGACCCAACGTGACCAATTTTCCAACACTCAGATACCACTTTCAGATATCAACCTTATCCATTAGCAACATGAGCTACGTCACGTTAACCACCCCTACAGTGAGATGTCCAAAGCCCCATCCGGAAGAAACCTACTACTCAGCATATTGAGGTTGGTGATCTTGTGTATCTTTACAATGACAAAAGCAAGTTGCGTGCCCGCAACCGATACCTTGTGGTTTCAGTTGAGGATTCCTGGTGCAATGTCAGGAAGTTTGTAGGGTCACAGCTACGAAACACCTCTTATCATGTGAAACTATCGGACTGCTACAGAGTTACCTCTCAAATAGAGAAATTGCCATTATATCTCGACGATGGTTACAGTTGTGACTCTTCTGAGGAGGACACTTCACATGATATTCCCAGTACCTCGATTCCGCCTTTACCGGACGTACCTTCTGAGATATCTATGTCTGCAGGAGCATCTCCGGAGTTCTCAGCATCCAGCAGTCTTCCATACGATGACCAAATTCCTATCACTGACAATGACTTTCCCTTACCTGAGTCCACCATATCTAACAGGTGTTTTGAAGCGTTCTACCGTCTTCCTATTAAGTTCAAAGACTACGACATGAACTGATAATTCCTGATTGGTGATACCTCCAATGAACACTTGTCTATCACCATTGATTATTAAGTACATTTCAGTGTTTTATTATTGCTATTAATTGTTTTCTTCTTATATGAGAGACAAACTGAGGCCAGTATTTGTTTTCTCAAGGTCTGAGAGCACTTAATTCGTTTTTATTTATGTTACCAATTAGATTATAGAGAAGAGGGGGAAAAAAGAGGTCACGCCATAGTGGTTAAGTGTTTATCAAGCATTGTTGTTAGGAAAGCAGCGATGTCTTAAATATATTGAGTTCCGTTTCCGGTTTCCTGTTGTTGGGTGTTTGGCTTCTGTGATCTCGTGTTGTGGTCAATAAAGTAGCGGATGAAGTCGCTATTGTACTGTTACTTGTGGTGATTAGGTTCTGTGCTATGAACATTCCTTTATTACTGGCGTTGCTATTTTAAACACAATTGAAATAAAATAAAAATGGGTTTATTATTATATAAAACAAATATTTATTTAGAATAGATCATCCCTGCAGTGACCTTATTGTGTTGTGGTTTATGTAGTCGTTCAACTACGGACGAGTTTATTCTCATAATTTTAGGCTATCAAACAATTATTATTGTTAATACGATTGTTTTTGGGTTTTTAAAATTAAGTATATGTATCATATTATAAAAGATTATTAAAATACACAAATGTATTCTCTCATTCTGAAACGTTTTACTTGAAATTTGGTAGACATATCCAGTGAAAACGTTTGAAGAAATAAATTATATCACGTGACTGGTGTCATTGTGCATGTGACGTGAGATACTATTTTGTGAATGTTTTTTGTTTTTGTTTTTAAAGTGACACCTGGATAAAAATAGAGACAGGGATTTTCAAGAACTATCTATAGTCTCATTATCAATTTGCAGACAATAAAATGAAATGTTTAAAGGGACATTCCCGAATTTGCTGCACTGTAAGATGTTTCCGACTAATAAAATATTTCTACGATTAAACTTACATATTAAATATATTTTCTTGTTTAGAGTATCAGCGTCTGTATATTCTATGTGTTTCTGGTCGTCTTAATATTTGTAAGAAGCCCAAACTGAATTTTGTCTTCAAATAATTTCGTACGTACAAAAAAATATTTTTTAGAAAATAAAATAGAAATTAACCTAGTACAAATATTAGAACGGTCAGAAACACGTTTAATATACAGCCACTAATATTCTAAGCAAGAAAATATATATAATATGTAAGTTTAATCGTAGAAATATTTTATTAGTCGATAACATCTTAAAACATTGCAGCAAACTCGGGAATGTCCCTTTAATGTACGAAAATGTAATATAGCGGCGGTATGGTCGAGATTGTCCGCATTTTGCCGATGTCGCAATTAGCCGAATATTCCCTATTTCTATATTAAAAAACCCGACAGGGAAGCACATACCACGGCCTTTGACCAGTCGTGGTGCACTGCTGAGGACGAGAAAAAAAAAACCCAATCAGTTGAATAGATCCATTGAGGTGTTTCAATTCTGCGACGCAAGAACCTCAAGCGAGCACTCAACCGACTGAGCTAAATCCCCCACCCTCTTAAAAAACCCCAGCTAAACTGACTGATTAAGGCCAAACAAAATAAATTTCTGGTCTCAGGTCAGCGCGTCAACATCTCTCCCCCCCCCCCCCCCCCCCCGGTATGACGTTGATTTTTGCCGTGCTTTTTTGTAAAACCGCATTTGAGGCCATCGCCCCTGAACTAGGACGTGCATTTTGATTTCAATTTAAATAAGCACCTTATTTTGGTATCTAATATACTCAACTTTTCTGTGCAATTTATGCTCTCTTTTTTCTTCTTTTTTTCCCCATCCTATTAAAGAAATAAAGAGAATAACCAACTCGCCACTAGGTTTTACGAATTATTTATCCCTCGTGACTAATAATTCGTAATTCCTCTTAGTTCATTAGTTATTCTCTAAATACTCACGCTGATTGGAGTGAGGGCCACTACTGGCGTTTTGTCGTTCCCCAGCAATCTTGTGAAAAAGGCAAATACATCCTATAGTAAGTATCACGGTAAATGCGATTCCAACAATAACCCCTCCAACAATGGTGGCAATAGTCGATGCCGACATCCTGGAAAAAACCCAAGTTATACCGTACGTACGTACGTACGTACGTATGTACGTATGTATGTATATATATGTATGTATGTATTGACGTATGAATATCTATATAGTGTATGTATGTCAGGTTTGACCATTACATCCATAAATATTAATGCACTGGTGCAGGGGACATGGGCGTACATAGGATTTTGAAAAGGGGGGTTCCAAAATAGATTGCAGAGATATTGGGCATATATTTCTATGTTGAGTAAATATAATAATGTCAGATATCAATGTCAGATATATTAAATTATAAAAAAAGCGATTTCGGGGGGGGGGGGGGGGGTCGAACCCCCCCCCCCCCCCCATGTACGCCAATGGGGGATAATTAAATATTTTCTGTCCGTTGCTGGGACTCGAACTTATGGCACCGAATCGTCCGCAACTGGGAGACTCGCCAGCTATTCTCAGTTCTCAGCTACCGAGTCATCCTTAACGAGAATCTTCTTTAACTGGGCCCCGTTCCACGAAAGAATTATAGCTAAGGTTAACTGTAGTGATTAAGGTGAATCTTACGGTTGGCATACGTAAGAATTACAACCGTTCCACAAAGCAACCTTTGATCGATCATAAATCCTCTTCCCCCTATTCTTCCATTTGGACTGGGTGTACAATTACACCATCTTTATGGTTCAAGGTTTTTGTTAGACAGTTTATCGAACCATGGGTTGTGTTCCTCATACCAAGAAGTTTAGCATTTTTCTAAATGTGCAGCAACAGTTATTGATAATACTTTTTCGATTTCTGGGCACTTCGGGCATTACATTGCAGACAATGTAGATCATAATGTACGGACATTAGATGGCCATGGAACCTTCCATGGAATGGGGATTATAGTAGCAGTCACACCTGAGGTTCGGAGAAGGGCACTGATCCCCCGACTTGCATTGGCCGATCAATGTGTTATTGCAGATAAGCTTGCAATCAGATATTACAATAAGTCGCTCGGAAAAGGCACTCCAATTCTCTTTCAGAAACAATCAGAAATAATTGCCAGTGACCCACTCTCCAATTTTGACCTTATCTGGAAAATATCGTGGCCTCTTCGTCCCAAAAGGCCAGGGTGGTCAGGACTGATGCAGGCAGTATGTACAGGTGAGCATCCAGGCAAATCATCGATTCATTTCCTGCCCATGATAGAAATGGACCCCACTGATTTGACATGCATATATTCAACGTTACTCTTTGTTGTTTCTGAAAACCGCAGGCACTCTACAACCCCCATTCTGACGTTTGATCAACCACTGTGGTTCAAAGCAAAGAAAATTGTTATGAATGAGCAAGAAGGAAGTGACCTCAAGAGTGTGATCTTAAAACTTGGTAGTTTTCACACCATGATGAGCTACCTAGGATGCATTGGCCATTTGATGAATTCGTCTGGTCTGAAGGAAGTCCTTGACTTAGTTTATGCTGACAATGCTTTGAATCACATATTAACAGAAAAAGCCTATGCCAGAGCTGTGCGAGCACACACGATGGTTAATGCAGCTTTGAATGCAATGTTTGTAATGCAAGCATATAATGTGCAACTGCCAGATGCTGAAGAATGCAAAACTGATGCAATTCAACAAAAAGAGGCAGGCGAGCTGCATCCAGATTTAAAAGAGGCATTTGGCATTGAATACTGCATGTAGTAACAGTATCGTTAGGAAGATACACCAAACGTTAGATGAGCAGAAATCAAAGATGACAAACACCAAAACAGGATAACTATGGCTTCAGTATATGACCATGGTTGATCTACTCCTCACATTCCTGAAGGCAGAAAGGACAGGTAATTTTCTGCTCCATTTCAATTCCCTTCAAAATATGTTGCCCTACCTTGCTTCTTCAGGACACTCTCATTACACCAGGTCAGCTCACATTTATATTCAGGACATGCTTGATCTTGAGAAAAACAATACACATGTTTATGAACATTTTCTCTCAGGACATTTTGTAATTCGCAGAAGTGACAGGTTTTGGTCAGGTCTTTCAACTGACCTTGTCATAGAACAAGCGCTTATTAGGACACTAAAAGCAACTGGAGGTTTAACCCATGGTCGGGGTATGGAGGAATTACAGAGGACTCGATGGTTGCTTTCTATGCCCGCGTGTGCAGAAATTAATGAATGCATGCAAGACCTGACAGGGGTGCAATACACCACCAGTGACCAGCATAAAGAGATGACAGACTCCAGGAAAGTCCGTGATTGCAAACACACAAAGACGGTCTGGGAATTCCTACAAGATCATGATCCATTTCAAGAAGTGGAAACACTCCGTAACATTGCAACTGGTGTGGTTGCCGACAGTTCCGCTAATCCACAGAAAGCTGTTGAAGTTGGATCGGCTATTCTAAACAAGATGATTGGACAGAATGCCTTTGACTATTCTTTCAGAAAAATAGAGCAGGTCCAAGTGATGGGACAGAAGGCTGTTTCTGCAGGTGTTGTAGACCCTCAACTCCTCTTTCAACGACTTTTAATTGTAGCAAAGAGCAACTGTGACTGTGATCTGAATGACTTATTCAAATGTGAACTTTCAAGTTCACCTACTTCTCTTTTTGATGAGCACGGCCTTTGGAGAAAAGCAAACAAGGCACAGCTTTCAGATACCTTGTCAGTATTAGTTAATGTAGACCAGCCAGTGCCATCCATGAATGAACCAATATATCACGTTTTAGATGGTGGATCTCTAATACATAGGCTACCATGGAAGAAAGATGATACTTACGAGGACATCTGTGACATGCATGTTAGATATGTGGAGAAACATTATCCAACTGCTATCGTAGTATTTGATGGATACACCCTAGGGCCTTCTACTAAAGATGTGACACACCTGAGAAGATCAAATGGTACTGCTGGACCACGGGTATCTGTTGCTGCCAAACTGCCCTTGAAATCGAAGAAAGAACATTTCCTTGCTAACAGTCACAACAAGCAGCAGTTAATCGACTTGCTAAAAGAAACATTACACACAAATGGAATAAAGACAGTCAGCGCAGATGGAGATGCTGATGTTCTCATAGCAAAGACGGGTGTGAACTGTTCACTGTTGGGACCGACACATGTGATCGGTGAAGACACTGATATCCTTGTGCTTCTTTGTTATTATGCAAATAATGATTCAAAGGGGTTGGTCTTCCGATCAGACAGAAAATGTGCTAAGAGTAGGGTCTGGAATATTGATCTAGTTAGACGCACGCTGGGACAAGAGTTGTGCCAGATGCTGCCAGTGATCCATGCTATTGGTGGCTGTGACACAAGGTCGAGGTTGTTTGGTGTAGGAAAAGGATCTGTTGTGAAGAAAGTTCTGAATGACAGTTTTTTCAAGTCTCAAATTGAGATACTTAGCCAAGGCTCATTGGCAACAGCTGATGTCGATAATGCAGGGGAAAAAGCACTTGTCTGTCTATTTGGGGGAAAGCAAAAAGAAACATTGGATCAACTGCGACTGCGAAAATTTTCAGAGAAAGTAGCCACTAGTGCTTGTACTGTTAAGGTACAAACACTTCCTCCAACAACAGATGCGGCCAAATATCACTCGCGCAGAGTTTATTACCAGGGTCAGGTTTGGGTTGGATCACAGCATGTCTTGAAGCCAAATGACTGGGGCTGGCAATTAACATATCAAGGTTTTGAGCCACGAAAAATGGATTTAATGGCAGCACCCGAGTTTCTGCTCAAAATAATACGGTGTCAGTGTAAAGGGGACTGCGACAGTCTACGCTGTAGTTGCAGAAAGAATGGTATGAATTGTTCCAGTGCTTGTGTAGGATGTAAAGGTACATCATGTAGCAACTCTTCTACTGGTTCCATAGATATTGACACCACACTGGATGAATCCGTAACCACATAGTGCTGAAAGGTAATGTGCAACTTCCTTCACAAACATGTATGCATTGATAAAAGTATTAACATAATCCCATTTTACGAAGCTCCAATTATTTCAGTGCTGAACTAGCTTCATTAAACTGGTCCAGAAAATGAAAATCCATGTATTGCAATGCATTAGAAGCCTATATATGTGCAAACTATGTCATGATTCAAAAGTCCCATAACTGCATTATGTGTTAAAACAATTTGGCGGTATTCATATGATAATGAAACAGATTATCTGGATACCGCAAACAAATGTATGCTTATTTTCCCCCTTAAATGGTGATTTTCTCATTAAATTACATTCTGTATGGTATCTCAGTTATGCAGGTTTGCAATAACACTTTCTAACTCCTTGCTATCGGTTTTCTGCTATTTGTGATACATATATAGAGTCTAACTCAATCATTGAGGGAAAAGTCGAGAATCAGTGCAAAAATGGCCGCCATTTTGTTTTTAGTAAATTAGGTCATTTCCGGTGGTCCGATTTTGTCCTATTTTGGATATGTTATGTAGGGATAACCCAAGAATAAGATAAAACAAAAAAAACTTCTGTTGCAATTTGTCCTAGGTTCGCCTATTTTTCAGGTTATCTTTACTGGACTACTACTATCATGACTAAATTTACAATTAAGATCTTTTGTTATTAAATAGCAAAAAAGTCGATTGTACCCAGCTAGAGTTATGTCTCTTTTCGCACTTGTTTGACAGACGACAGTAGGCCTAATATTATTATAGTCTGTCAACGTCAAGGGTGAGGTAATATGTCAGGAGCTAAACGAGTGAGAAAATTAAACTTTAGTCATTCCGAATTAGAAATATTAACGGACGAAGTTCTGAGTAATCATTCTGAATTATTTTCTTCTTTTTCGTCAACCGTAACCAACAAAAGAAAAATTGACATTTGGGATGGAAAGAAAGAAAGAAATGTTTTATTTAACGACGCACTCAACACATTTTATTTACGGTTATATGGCGTCAGACATATGGTTAAGGACCACACAGATTTTGAGAGGAAACCCGCTGTCGCCACTACATGGGCTACTCTTTCCGATTAGCAGCAAGGGATCTTTTATTTGCGCTTCCCACAGGCAGAATAGCACAAACCATGGCCTTTGTTAAACCAGATATGGATCACTGGTCGGTGCAAGTGGTTTACACCTACCCATTGAGCCTTGCGGAGCACTCACTCAGGGTTCGGAGTCGGTATCTGGATTAAAACTCCCATGCCTTGACTGGGATCCGAACCCAGTACCTACCAGCCTGTAGACCGATGGCCTAACCACTACGCCACCGAGGCCGATCATTTGGGATGGAATAGCAGAAAAGTTAGTGTTTTTAATTTAAAAACAATATTGCTTTTTTGTATAGAATTACGTAATTTAGGGTATATTAAAAATAACTAAATAATAGTTGGGTGTCATGGGTCCTACACATTGCGGTGAGGCTATATAGTCCGTCTAATCATTCTATAAAAAAAATGTTTTTTGTAGGCCTAAATGTTAGTTTGGTCCAACGTAAGATGAAAAGTAAGTCTTTTCAAAATAGGCTCCAACCAAAAACATTATAATAAAACAAAAAACCCCACAAAACTATTGTGTGCAATTTACAAATCAATCGACTCAGAAATAAAGAGGGAGGGGGATCGTTTAGGCTGAAGGTTTTTTTTTTAGGGGGGCCCGACGGGGTATATTGAAAAAAAAAAGTCACCGGTACGGGGGGGGGGGGGGGGGGGGGAGAGAGTCGACCGACGCCCCATTGGCTATGGGCCTGAGTTTATAGGCCTAATGCAAAATACATGGCCGTAGATATCATTTTTTGTTGGGGGGGGGGGGGGGGGGAGACAGTAGCTAATAGTCTAAAACTTAAATGGTTATACCAAGTAGTAGGTGCGTCTGTTGGGTACCATGTATGCAAATGAGCTAGGTCACGTGACCTGTCCTGCGCTCTGATTGGTTGACCTCTAAGGGGCAAGGCCTCTTCTGATTGGCTGACCTCTAAGCGTGGGGGCGTGGCCTAATGACGTTCAGTGCACCTCGGGGTCGTGCAGCTGGCTGACCTTTAAGCGTGGGGACGCTACTTTAATGGGGTTAATGACTTGGACAGCTGTGGGAACCTGACCTTTGTGTCAGGAAACACCGGATGTTGGTCAGATTGATGAGTGTGTTAACCGTCGGGGGTCCTTTGATGTAAAGGAAACAGATGGTGCGGAAGTCGTTAATGACCCCTAGAGTGGTGTCGAATGACGGGGTGCTTATTTAACTGTGACAGCTGTTCGTTTGATGTACAGGAAACAGATGGTGTGGAAGTCGTTAAGATGGCAAGATGGGTTTAATGGATTTGACAGATGTGGGCTGACTAAGGAGAACGAGTCAACGGGGAGTGGAAAATCCCATGAGTCATTTCAGAACGTGTTCAGACACGTCTTGAGTGAGGTCTCTGCATAATGAGAAACAGTCAACGGGGAGTGGAAAATTACAGAGGAAAACCCCCAAGGTTTTGCCAGATGTCGGAGAAAGGTTTGAAACGTGCCCATATACGACGTTGGCCATGAGTCATCCCAGAACGTGTTCAGACACGTCTTGACCTCGAGATAGCGTGGGGGTCTAACGTCACAAGAAATGCCCGAATCATTGCTGTAGTCGGTGGTTAAGACCGGGGTAGATACCGGGGTTCGTATCCGGGTATCAACTGGTCATCACCCAGCCTTTTCACTAGCCACAGATGGCTGACGCGTGTCCAGGACAGCGTGCTTGAACCATAATTGAAATATGAGCACGGAAATAAGTTGAAATAAATACAAATAGTAAGCTTTGTTTTAAAAGTTTTAAAAGTTTAACGACACCACTAGAACACATTGATTTATTAATCATTGGCTATTGGATGTCAAACATATGTGGTACTTTTGAAACATAAAGACGAAACCCGCTACATTATAGTAGCAAGGGGTCCTACACCAGCCCGCAGACAGGATAGCACATGCCACACAACTCCCACTGTCTTAGATATCCACATATAGCTGGCGTGTGCGTGTGTGTGTGCGGGCGTGCTTAAACCTTAACGGGGTAGAGTATTTCGTATTGCCAGACATTCGTAGAGGATGGCCCCGAGACTTCATAACAAGATTAGCCAATGGAAGGTTGCTAGTTTGTATTGAAATACGACCTTCTTTCATATCTCGCAATGATCGCACGATGGTAATTTCAAAAATAAACAGACAAAGCATTAATATTACATATTTATCACTATAAAGTAAATACTGAATGTATACTCAAACGATATATACCATTTAAAGAATAACAAACACGGGGGTGTTGGTAGTGGCATTTAACGTAAGAGCAGATAATCTCTCTCACCCCTACATTATCCCCACTGTCTTAGCCACAGATAACTGGCGTGCGCGCGCGCGCGTTTAAACCTTAATGGGGTAGAGGTACGGAAAAATAAATATAACCTCATAGTTTGAAACTTTATTTCAACATTAATCACTTCCCACTGAGACATATGTGTAGCTAGATCTCTTAAAATACAGAAATATCGTCTGCTATAGATACGTAATGAGAAACACACGCGGGTCACTTCCAAGTATTACTTTCTTACTACGCTGTGGCTGATTGGTGGAAATATGATACCCCTGAAGCTACAAGCAAATGCTTTATTTAACGACGCACCGAAGCTTACAAAGTCGAGTTTAATTTCCCGGGTTATTTTCAGCGAAGCAGCCGATATTTTTCAAAGACAGAAAGAAATACAGTGGAAAAAGCAGATACACTTATTCGGTGGCCAGTAGGGGGAAGAAAGGAATGTGCGTAACAGCCCAGCCCATTATAAACATTAATAAAGGAATTTATAGACGGCTTAATTGTTAAGGAAAGAAAGGAATGTATGTGTGTGTGTGTGTGTGTGTGTGTGTGTGTGTGTGTGTGTGAAACACCCCAGCCCATTGCTTTGAAGAAAGAACGTGTGACTACAACTCAACGTTCCAACGTAACCTATGATCTTTTAACTGCATTTGAAACACGAGTATTTCCCTAGAGTACAAGCCTTTATAGACAACCAGTGTATTATGTCTGGTATGTCAAAGGCCGTGGTATGTGCTGTCCTGTACACACATCCCTTGCTACTATAATGTAGCGGTAGAGACTGACATTCAATCACAAAACTAGTCATGGAGTAAAACACACCAAAAAACAAACGCAATGGTTTGGGGTTTTTCATTTTATTTCTAAATGACAAATCACAAACTACACATATATAAAATGGACACACATTGGGTTACATCGAGAGGCCTTAAGGGCGACAACTACACATATATATAAAATGGTCACACATTGGGTTACATCGAGAGGCCCTAAGGGCGACAACTACATACAGTAGAAACTCGAATACTGTCGGTGCATCAAAGTCTGTTCGACCCATCGGGTAGTTTGAACCATGCATTCGGCCGTTGTCGGGTGCTTCTGTAACACAAAAAATCATTCGGACAACCTCGCATGTTATATATGTTATATATATATATATAAAATGGACACACATTGGGTTACATCGAGAGGCCCTAAAGGGCGACATGTGAATAATATGAGTGTTCATTTCTCTTCATCTTCGTCCTCATCATCAGTATCATCACCATCGGTATCGTCGCCGTCTAGTTTGTCCAAATATTCGCCGATCCACGAACGATACTGATTTAATTTAGAACGGATCTGAGGTCTCAGATCTCTTTTCGGATTCACAGACTGTAGAATTGTTCTCGTGTTGGGGCCTTTATCAAAGTAATGCATATAAGCCAGGAAGCGAGAGTACGTGTCTTTAAATAACTTCCATTGTAAAGTCTTCATGTTTCTTTCGATGGCATCTTGGGACATGTTTTTTTCTTCGTAGCGTTTCCTCTTGCTTTCGATATAATCACGATTGATGTCGAATTCACGCTCGATCATCAGACGTACGCCTTCGTTTTCCAGATCGGACTATGGCTCCTCTTCTTCATTTCCCTTCTTGCATGTTTTAAATCGTAGATGTCGCTGCAAGTCACTCCCGTCTTTAAAGACCAGACCACACGTATCGCAAGACTGCATCCTCTTGACTTTTTTCAGATAGGGCTCTACCTCATCTTCTTTTTTGTCGTCACTTTCGTAGGCGGGTATGCCTGGTAGTTTTCTCTTGAATGCGTTCCTTTGCATGATTTGTAGGTAGAGCTCTTTCTCCGACAGTGGTTGAAACTCTTCTGAGACATTCGTCGTTACGATCGTGCTTTTATACTATTCGGACGGCCCCGTCTCTAAACCATTAGGTCGAAGGCGCTAATGTTCTGGCGTGGTCGGTTTCAAGTCCACCAAGAGATGTCCGTAGGGCCTGTGGGTAGCTTCCTCAAACCATTGCATGAAATGACGAGTATTTTCAGGATACATCTGCTGTGCCAAGGTTAGGACTTGCTGCTTGTCGATGGGGTTGTTGAACAGTGCCAGGTAATGACAGTTTCTTGTCTGTGTCGGGTCTTTGCTGCTATAGAGGTTCTGGTTGATAGCAATCACCGAGAGGTTTCTGTGGTGACTTCCTTCCGTGAATAGATCGGTGATACGAGTCTTTTCCTGCTGTAGACATCAGGTCATCCAACACGATGAGATTTCTGACTCTGGGATCCAAATAACGATCCTTTTCCAAATTCTCGGGTATGCCTTGAACAAATTTGAGGCGGGTGGATTTTCCTATCCCGTAGCAGTTTGTACAACAACAAAAATTGTCCACACGACATGGGTCCCGACACGATCATGGTGAACGGATGTAACAATCTTAAGGGCTGCTGCTGCTGCTGCTGCTGCTGTTGCTGCTGCTGCTGCTGGGAAGGCTTATTTTCAGATTCCAAGAGTCCATGTTTATTTCGTACGTGCCGAGTTAAGACGTGGGTCCAAACATATTTTTTTTCGCAAATGCGACACTGATTCATGATGTTTACTGTTGAAGTGTTCGACGTGAACTGGCGATGTTGAAACTGCCATGCCCCCTTTTTATAGTCTTCTCAGAAATGCTTGTGCTGTTTTTGCCCAGTCTGCTCTCGTCGTTTCTGTTCCACGCCGCTCTCTTCTCGTTTCCTTTTCTGCTCGGCCTTGGCTTGTTCTACCACCTGTTGCGTTGGGGAGACCATGACGACTTTAGGTGTCGGGTGCTTGTTCTGTTCCTCTTTTTCCTTTTTCCAAGTGGGATCGTAGAGTTCTAGACATCGATCCACGTTGTACATCATCTGACTTTTCCCACCACGCTGCACTGGAAACTGAGGTTGAAGTTTGCCTTGGGCTTGCAACTTGTAAAAGCGGGTCCACTTGTCCGCGTCGGGAACGTACAACTTGTACTGGTCTGACATGTTGCGCCTCTGAAGGTTCTATCTCAAATGACGATGTTACCCATTGCCCTTTTATTTATACTCTATAATTTCGCGCATGCGCACAAAGATTAAATTTTGTGTGATACGTATGGTCCATGCCCCCATCCCAAAGAATAACTCGTGCACGGCTCAGGGCCACTCTCGGGGTCAATCTCAGGGCCACAGGGCCACAGGGCCACACTCAGGGCCACATTGCTACACTCAGGGCCACACGGAGGGCCACAAGACCACACTCAGGGCCACATACGGGGCCACACTCAGAGCCACACACAGGTCCACACACACACACACACACACACACACACAGTCACCCTAACATTAATAACAAACAAAACATGCTATACACATGTTTATTTTACAAAACGAAAAGTAGCACACACGTGTTTAATGTCTCAACACATTTTTAATTAATCTTGGGGACAGCCTGTAATGTTCCATCACTGGATCGTCCATCGTCTGCCATCTGTAGGTGCGTAGTCCACAACAGTAGCAGACGACGGCATCGTAGTCTCCCGTGTAGAAGAAACCGGCCTTGGCGAGTTCCCTCGGTTTCTGGCGCAACTGTATGGGCCAACACCCAAACGTGCAGAGACGTCTGTAGAATCTTCTCATTTCGGGTCGATGACAGAACAAATAATGTCTCGAAAGACCATTCCATTCGTCATCGGCGTCGTAGGCATCATCATCGTAGGGAGTCGAGTCCGTTTCTCGAGCAGCATCCGTCTGATCCATGGGTTCTTCGTCCACGATTTCGACGGGTTCACGGGTATCCATGGGTTCTTTATCCACGATTTCACCGGGTTCACGTGCAGCGTCCGTTTGAACATGTTCTTCTGGTTTGGTAACCACTCTTTTGCATTGGATCGTGTGTCTTTTGGAACATTTGCATACCAAGACATCGTCACCGCTGCTGTTACTGCTGCTGTCCATTCTCGAATATTCCGATGCCATCTCTGGAGCGCACGTCTTCACTCTACAAGGGTCGACTGACGAATGACAAACAGTTCTAAATCTAAGGTTTATATACACAATGTCTCAGCATGTCCAAACACGTCCTGCGTTTTTCCCGTGACGTCACCGAGCATGTCTGGACACGTCTAATATCTCGGGTTGCATTCACTCTATGGCACCGATCAGATTCTGATGATCTTGGTAACATGGATCTTTCAGTTCCGGCACAAAGTCGTAGATAGTGTCAAAACATTTCTGGGGCTCTTTCCACTGTTCGGCAGTCTGTCGAACGCCGCTACGGGAGGGTTTCAGTTGTTGATCACAATACCACCACTGACGAATATCCACACCTTTGTAAATGGTCTCGACGTAGACGTTCCCACCGAGATGCTGCGATACACTCGATTCTCGTTGAAGGTGGCTAGTTCTAACCACTGTTTCATCGTCAGAGAAACGCCTTTCTTGGTGGGAAAAAGTTTTCCACGGTCCTCGTCGAACTGACGAACGTGAATGGCAATATCCCCCTTCCACAGTTTAGCCACGACGTAGACGTTACCGCCAAGGTCTAGTTTGCATCTCGTTTCGTTTTCTTTGTTTTTGACACTGACCTCTGTAGTGCTTCTGTTATATCCCGATGCCATTTTCTTCTTTCCAGGTACATCGCAATCAGACACAGGAACGTAAGTATACGTCTTCTCTCTAGCAGTGTCGCTGAGCGAATGGCAAGCGTCCTGAATCTGGGGGGTTTATAGACCCCCAAGATAGCATCCCCTCGCTATCTCAGGTCAAGACGTGCCTGAACACGTTCTGTATGACTCATGGCCAACGCCGTACATGGGCACGTTTCAAACCTTTCCCCCCGACATCTGGCAAAACCCTGGGTTGTTTTTTTCCTGTGGAATTTTCACTCCCCCGTTGACTGTTTCTCATTATGCAGAGACCTCACTCAAGACGTGTCTGAACACGTTCTGAAATGACTCATGGAATTTTCCACTCCCCGTTGACTAGTTCTCCTTAATCAGCCCACACCTGTCAAACCCATTAAACCCACCTTGCCATCTTAACGACTTCCACACCATCTGTTTCCTGTACATCAAACGAACAGCTGTCACAGTTCAATAAGCACCCCGTCATTCGACACCACTCTAGGGGTCATTAACGACTTCCGCACCATCTGTTTCCTGTACATCAAAGGACCCCCACGGTTAACACACCCATCAATCTGACCAACATCCGGTGTTTCCTGACACAAAGGCCAATTTGTTCCCACAGCTGTCCAAGTCATTAACCCCATTAAAGTAGCGTCCCCACGCTTAAAGGTCAGCCAGCTGCACGACCCCGAGGTGCACTGAACGTCATTAGGCCACACCCCCAGGCTTAGAGGTCAGCCAATCAGAAGAGGCCATGCCCCTTAGAGGTCAACCAATCAGAGCGCAGGACAGGTCATGTGACCTAGCTCATTTGCATACATGGTACCCAACAGACGCACCTACTACTATACCAGTCTCCAGCTCCCTCCCAAGTTCACTGTTGGATAGTATTGTGGAGTCATGTGACGATCCAGCCCATCTTGCAACAATATTAATGAATCTAAAAGAATGTTTAAAAAATAAAATACATTTTTAATGATACTAATTTCCAGTATGTATATATGTTACAGTCAATCTGTGAAACCAGTCAGTACGCGTAATGCCTAAACAAATGAATGGAGATCGTCAAAAGTATACGTGCCGCCATAGCTCGACACAGCACAAGCCTGTTGTCAGTTTCAGTTAACACGTGCGTTTGCCGATTTCAAAATGTAGGGTTCGTCTCAAAACATTAACAGAGAAATCTTACACTGTACGCAGAACGTTCGGTTGAGGATACGGTACTAGAGTCTTTCGTTAAAACCGGTTTGATCTTGATAACGTATTATCGACAATCGTACCTTCCTATTTCAAAATTAATATGTTATAAAGTGTTAGTAGAACTATCAAAGTTTAGTTTGTATACTATTAACACATTAATCATGTATATATTTTTCACATTTTGAAAGTTTTCACTTCTTAATTTTACGTGTTAAAATCGACAAATTCAAATAAATATTCTTTCGTTTGGAAAGGGTAAAGTTAGTGGGGGGGTTGTTTAACGACATCAAAGTTAGAGCATATTGATTTAATAATCATCCGACGCCATACAACCGTAAATAAAATGTGTTGAATGCGTCGTTAAATAAAACATATCCTATCCTTCCTTCCATCTGCTGTTGGATGTCTAACATTTGGTAATTTTGACATATAATCTTAGAGAAGAATCGGGTGCTTGTGCAGGGGGAGGGTATTGGAGATCGAAACCCTTACTTGCCCAAGCTTAAAAAAAATTGAAATGTATTTTCTGGGGGACCATGGCCCCATATAAACTTCGCTCAACACAATCTATAACCCCAACCCCGCTGAAATCCCTGCACACGCGCCTTGGAAACCCGCTACATTTCTTTTTTAGCAAGGGATCGTTTATATGTACCATCCCACAGACAGGATATCACATACCATGGTCTTTTATATACCCGCCGATGGGGATCGATCCTAGACTGACCACGCATTTCCAAAAAACACCTTTTTAAGTCTAAGTAATGAATAAAAATAACATATAGTCTTGAAAAATGTAACGTAAATCGAACACAATACCCTCTTCCCCTAGAGCGTTACGTAATTAGTAACACCCCCTTACATGTAACGCGTATGCCAACAGCTGGCCACTGTCAAAATTTCAAAGCAAATCCCCCAGTCACCGACCCCTGGAAAGGCGTTGTACCATACCTATATGGATATAAATATGTTTTGGAGAAATGAGACGACCCCTCAATCAAGACAGTTAAATTTGTTCAAAAATTGCGAAATCTCACGTGATCTCTTGTTAGAGAATTCCATACTTGTGATAAGACAATGAAAACCGAGATCGGTAGGAACCCGTCAAAAGTGTCCCACTTTCGAAATACTGGCTTTGTTTTTGACCTGGATAAGCCAGCGTAGTGAAACCAATTTGGAGTGCGGCGTCATATATTATGAACCAAACGTAATTGGATTTTCTGTTCTGTATGCTTAAATAATAAAAATATTCCGGATACTGCCGCTTTAAGCGACTAATAGACCTCTTTCACATTCCACTGCGCATGTGCCCGTTGCGGGGAAACTCGAGGACGCAAACCGTGAACTCACGCGAGATCTCGCAAAAATAGACCTGTGGACAAGTTGGGGGGCATAGACAATGGGAGGCCACGCAATAGGAATGTGAATATCTCCATGATTAATTATTCTATCAGTAGGGAACCCGAACATTCTGTCGACATCCAACAAGACTTATTGGAGACATTTGTGAATTATTGCTTATCACGAAATAAAAAATATTTTGTTGTTAACGCCCGACAAACCGTAGGCAATAAATATCTGATATGGGCTGAAATAATATTAATGTGTGCGCGCGTGTATGTATGCAGATATTTATTGTAGTTAACATAATTTAAATATTTATAAAGCATTATACAGATAAATACATTTAGGATTCTTGTCGGGATTTCTTTTCAACAAGTTATTTAAAATTTTGTTCGGTATTTGGAATAAAATTAAATGATACATATGAAAGTTGAGCTATGGTATATAAAATATTAGAATCAGGCCCATAGGAACGATATCTGGAGTTGGGGGAGAGGAGGGGCACAATATGTAGTGGAGGGACACAGTCTAGTTGGTGGGGGGGGGGGCAAAAGCCATATTTTAAACCGGGTTTAAAAAAGTGGGGCTATAGTCACCCACCCCCCACCCCCCCCCCCCACTACCCCCCCCCCCCACCCCACACACACACACACACACACAAACACCTCCGACTTCTTGGTTGCTACCGACCTGAGAATGGTCAGAAATGTAACTGTATTGCATATACAGCTATTTAAATTCGAAGTTTTATTTATAAAAGATTAGACTAGCCAACAGCTTGATAATATAGCTACAAACTCAGGATGGTCTCCTTATTATAAACTCATGAGGGTTTATTATGCGCAGTCATAAAGTACTTCGTTTGAATGTTTGAAGCAAACATATTAAGTACCATGTCAGGCCCGTAGCCAGGGGGGATGGAGAGTTTCTGTCAAATGAAAAAAAAAATCGGATTTTACATATAAAAGTCCTTGTCCCTAAATGACCGGGATAACGTAGCAAGAACGTCTGTCTGACGTTCCATTTGCTGAAAGTTCGATCCTCCTCAGTGGACCCGTTTGATTATTTCCCGTCCCAACCAATGATCCGTCAAAGGACGTCGTGTATGCTATCCTGTTTGTGGGATGTGCCATGTATCATTTATTATTAATACATTGGTACGACTGAAAAGAAACGGTTTCTTGTCGTGGCTCTGTGACCAGGCCATTTTACAGGCATAGTATTTTACCATAACTTAATGCAACTTGTTAACGTATATTTCGCAACAAAAGTTCGTGTACAGGGGCGTAGGCTAGGGGGGTTCGGACGACACCCAGGTCCAGATCACGCTATGCCCCGGCGTCATCTCATTGTTTGGCATGGGCGCTCGCGTTTGATGAGTTCCGTTTACATGAAATTTCGATTCCAACCCTCCTCCCCCCCCCCCCCCCCTCCCCGCTAATCATGCTGGCTACGGGTCTGAAGTTATATACATAAGTTAGACCAAACATCAAAATAGGATCGTATCGGGTTGCATGGGTCTACCACTATGGAAAAGTTGCTGCACTTTGTTATGTATAATCATGTACGTTATAAAAACGTGTGATACTTGCATACCATATCGATATATAGGACTTCGCCCTATGCTTGTAAATGTGTATCAAAGTACTGATGGTATCGCTAACGATGTCGACCAATGTTCTCAGGTACAAAATACAAAAGAGTAACCAAACACTATTGTACATACAGATATATGATTACTTCAAACTGATCTTCATGTAAAAAAGAAGATGTCATCTTCTAAATTCTTCAAAACAAACAACGCAAACAGCATGTCAACTTTTATTTCCACGTTTACATGTGATGTCAAACTTTGAGCCGTGTTTACTCGGTTTCTGACGTCATGCTAAGTTGTAGGTTTTCGCCTGTGACGGCTCATATAATAATTATGTTTTCAAACTTCGTAAATAACAGATATTACTTCAAGTGAAGTTGTATGTATCTGATATAAATGACAGTGAAAATAAAATAAAACAATAAATAAAATAAGATAAGATAAATAAATAAGTAAATAAATAAATAATTTGTGGATAGACATGTAACAATGATTAGTAATTGTACGACTGTCTTGTTTTAATGAAACGATAAGAGAAAAATAGAGCTGTGATAAAGGTCTATGTAAGTTAGGGGTTTTGTTGGGGGTTTTTAGGGGGAAGGGGAGGCATATTTTATTAAATTTTAAATACTGATACATGTGGAGAATTAAACATCACTGGAAATCCGCGTGAATATTTAACTATAATTCTAATTGTTAAAAGTAAAAAAACCACATTCCACTAAAGTTAATTTTATTGTATGAATCTTTTAATTTTGCGATATTAAAATACCTTTGACAGGCGGCTCCAGAGACTTCGTCTAAGTTAATCTTTCACTGCTTTTGGTCTTAAACCATTCCGATGTAAACTTTAGTAGACCGTTTTTCGCAGCCATTTTAACATCTTATACGAAATATGTACGTTGGTCGCTAGAGATTCACAGCTCCTACGAAGCTACTCACGACGCTCATGACAACTGTCGATCATGCCCCCCAATTTGTATATAGCCTCGATACCGTCCATTTCGGCAAGGGACGGTACTCGTTGCGCACATGCGCAATGGGAATGTGAAAGAGGTCTATTCTTATTGCATTCTACATTCTTAGAATTAAATATCTTTATCACTCATTTCAACCTGAGTTCTGTTTTGTCTAGTTCTGTGCCATTACCAACGCCGCGGGCGTGTGGCTGTTGTCAACAGCCGACCAATGAAAATGTCGAGTAAACCGAAGCCATATTTGAAAATTGTCTGTCTTATTTTTTATAGTCGAATAGTTTATGTATTCATTGTAAAGTTATTTTAAATATCATAGACTTATGTTCATACGTGGCAGGCATCGGTTCTATGGCGATGTATGCAATTTTGCCAACGTGCATGAAAGCATGAATATATAACAGAAGAACGCTACGATCATACAAAAAAAAAAACCAACCCCGAATCTGTCCCGGAGCAAGTCACTCTAGTGGTATATGAGCATGTTAAAATTATTCGCACTCGCACCCAACCCCGAACCGACTGTTGTCTTCTTTCCATTGGCTTTCACATGCAAAATTTGACTAAACAATATTTGGCCACAGCTAATCTATTATATGACGCATCCATGACATTAATATACGTACCGATATTATTTTATTCAAGTAAGTTAAATAATAAGGAGATTTTTTTTCTGTACACTGGCTCCCCAAAAGTGTTACTGTAATAGTAATGTAAGCGTAATGCAAAACGGCAGCCAGTCTTAATGTGGGTAGCAGACGTTCTGTCCCCGAACCAGTTCGCCACAAATCAGTTCGACCTCACTACATGCATATGATGAAATAGTGCATATGTGGCAGTGTACCTACATAAAAATAACATTGGTCCCAAATTTGTTTGTCACTTTATTGCTAATCTGTAGGTGGGAGTCTTAAACTGTAACAGAATATTTGCTAATAAAGTGGGCTTTTTTGTGTGTGAACTTGGTGATTTTTGGTGTGTGTAGGTGGGGGTGTCTTTTTATGAGTAAGTTCCAGTTCACATATAAATAATGTTATACTCATTTGTATTGTCATTTTGCAAATATATGTCAAACATGACATTTTTCGCACTGTTTAAAATTACTTTTATAAAAATGACGTTTTCGCGCGCTGTAAATTATTGTTTTGAAAAGGGCGTTCGCGCGCATAAAAATTAAAATATCAGAAAATTCCGGAAAAATATTTTCATTAGGTTGGTCGCCCTGTAAGGTTGCTCCTGACCTATTATTAATTTTCACCGTAACTTACGACTATAGTAAGCTACGCCGCTTCGTGGAACGGGTTGTCCATCGTAGGAAAAAGTTATGGTCGCGATAGTAGGTACTTACGACGATAGTAGTGCTAAGATCGCTTCGTGGAACGGGGCCCTGGACCATATGCATGGAACCTACAAGCTACGCGGTCGATACATACATTCATGTATACATGTATACATACATACATGCATACATGCATGCATGCATCCATCCATCCATCCATCCATACACAGCTCACGGTGAACAGCATACGTCCTCTTTCTTGTAATCGTCACGGTTAATTACTAAGGCACAGCATCCACTGTCACAGTCTATGGTCACTCTGCTATATGTGTTCTTGTACGTACATTGCACTGCCAGAGACACTGTAAAAGAAAATACACTATACTAGTAGCTGAAAAACTCCCATTTTAAAATACATAATACCTGTATAAGCGATTATTAGGATATTAAACGAGGTAGCCACGTCTGTCAATACATAACAGAGATGTTTCGCAACCACAACATTACTGGTACGGGTAGCAATAGGTAATGGAGAATGTACAATTAAGTGTGGAGTAACTTTAATCAATATTAGTTGAACTTACTTAGTTTGTTATATGTCTTATGTCTCACTACAAAGATTATTAGTAGAGGCAATTGAATGCAGACATATGACCAATGTACGGAGACAAAGGTTTAAAGGTGTTTTTCATATCTCCAAAATAACGTGGGTGACACTCTCAAAAGTGTGTGCTAACTTCGCTAGATGGCGAAATCCAAAATGATAGATAGACAGACAGACAGATAGATATTTTGCCTTACCTGCCGTAAACCATAAAACCAAAAGAAAAACCAGCGGCCCCATCTGTGTCGCCATGTTGTTCTAGTTTCACTGAGCCAGACACTACGTGTCGGGTGGCCTGTTGTGTATCGTGTCGGAACAACAGAATGACGCAATTCTATCTTCAGTGGTTTATATATATATATATATATATATATAGATATATATATATATATATATATATATATATATATAGTGCATCTCTAATCGGCCTCTGTGGCGTAGTGGTTATGACATCGGCCTTATTTGAAAAATAACATATTTTATCACGACCACCCGTCTCTGTCTTTACTTACGACTGGTAGGTGCTAGGTTCATGAGCCAGAGTACCGGCTGCCGCCCAGTGTGGCTTTTAATGATTCATCGTGGAGGTCTAGGACCACTACGCCGAATTGTCTCGAACTAACCACTATTTTGATTTCATTTCAACTTATTTTCGTGCTTATGTCCAATTAAGGTTCAATCATGCTGTCCTGGGCACACATTTCAGCTATCTGGGTTGTCTGTCCAGGACACTGGGTTAGTTGGGTTTGTTTTGGGGTGGGTTTTTTTACAAATTTTATTGCCAGCCCCTTGTTTACAATTAGAACAACACATGCCAAGGGTAAAACATGGGTTGTGTACATAAAAATAATAAAACATCATAATATAATATTTTAGGGTACTGGCTTACAAACCCCACCTCACCCCACCCCCTCTCCATCCCCGCGCCTCTCCCCCTCTCTCTCCACCCTGTCTCTCTCTCCCCCTCCCCCTCCCCCTCATATGTATGTATCTACATTATTAATGCGTTTACCGCTGGGAACAAGACGGTGCACAAGGAAAGTTACAAAAATTAGGACTGTTCAAAGAGAGAATATATACACTGACCACTTGGTGAAGATTTTATTAAGATTGTTCTTACTAAGATAAATACATTTTTCTACTTTATATCGTTGTTTAGCTTCGTTTTGGAAGTGTATAATATTTAATTGGACCCTTTGCCCTTTACATTTATATATAAAATATTTAGCTAATAATAGTAGCAGGTCAAAAACAATATCTGTTTTAATATGATTTTACATCCAAATATCACTAGCTCAAGAGAAAGCTTTAAATTACATATGCTTACCTGAGTTTGATAACCAATTTAAATAATCATTCCAAAAGTTCTGAACAATTTTACATTCCCAAAATAAATGCATTATAGATTCTTTTCTTTCATGACAATACGTACACGTTTCACTGTCAATTAATTTTAATTTATATGCGAAACTATTATTAGTTAATATTCTATGAAGTATTCTATATTGGAACCATCTAAGTTTTATTTCTTGCGTGGTTACAAATGGTTTTAAATAAATAGTGTGCCAATTAAGGTCTGAAATAAAATAATTGTGCCATTTTGATATTGCAGAATTTGGCTTTTCAGAAGTTACAAGTGTGTAATAATATAGTTGTGAGCCATTTCTGATAGAACAAAGTTTTCGTTGAACAGGAGAATCATCTAAAGGAATATTGGTTTCTATTATATTCAGTTTCGTCTTCCTAAGGTAAGCCTTAAGTGAGTTAATAACTCCTTGATACTTTAAAAAAAACACCTTGGGTTAGTTGTTAGTTGGTCAGTGGTTAGTGAGTAATTCATCGCCTCAGCGACATTTATCATTTGGTAACTATCTTCAACCAGGAAGTTATCTAGTTGCCAGTAATACAATGTATACCATATATTTTAACAGCGTGTAATGGGAGCCGAAAGATGAACTTTGTTTTGTTTAACGACACCACTAGAGCACGGTGATTAAGTAATCATCGGCTATTGGATGTCAAACGTTTGGTAATTCTGACTCGTAGTCAACGGAGGAAACCCGCTACATTTTCCTAATGCAGCAAGAGATCTTTTATATGTACTTTCCTACAGACAGGAAAGTACATACCACGGCCTTTGACCAGTTGTGGTGCACTGGTAGGAACGAGAAAAAAGAAACAATCATCTGAACGGTAATGTAAAAATGTAAATTACTATTCAGTTATATACTTTTAAGAAATGATTTTAAAAATAGTAACGGATACAGAATACATTAAAGTCGCATATCCTAGTTTCAACCCATTAAAATGGACACTACGTTTGGTTAAACTACAAACCTGTAAGACATAAAATTACGACAGTGTGACACAAGAGTCTGTGGCGTGGAAACGGGGAAATATCCTTACTAGAGCTTGTCTCCATAACCGTTACTTCTCAAAGCTATTTCTTTGTACCAACCAGTGCACCACGGCTGGTTATATCAAAGGCCGTGTTATGTGCTGTCCTGTCTGGAATGGTGCATATAAAAAATCCCTTGCTATTAATGGAAAAAATATAGCGGGTTTCCTTTCTAAGACTATATGTCAGAATTACCAAATGTTTGACATCCAATAGCCCATTATTAATAAATCAATATGCTCTAGTGGTGTCGCTAAACAAAACAAACTTCAACTTTTTGTACCTTGGGACAAACATGTACGACCTGTACGTCATAGGCAAGGTATCGTATTTACAGAACATTTCTTCCTGGTTGCGTTAACTAAAATCTGCATGTGTCATTAGATATTAGTGCAGGGCGTACATTAAGTCAATACTTAACTTAATGTGCAAGGCGGGTTGATTTCCCTCTATTTAGCAAATTTAAAATGGCGGTGAAATTTTGGAAGGTTGTCGTTGGAAGATTTATTTTGTTAATGACGCAAGTACTTCAATCGGGATTTAGTGAGTACGATAGGTTATATATTTTTGGTTTGTGTCCATATATTGCACTATTTCGGTTGAGAAACGATAAAAACATGGTACTATAAGTTTTGAATAAAAGCTATATATAGTGTAATGTAAAATTTACTGACGTATAAAGAACCACACTTTCTTTCTACGTCCGTTCGAACTAAGTGGATATCTGTGTCACAGTTTATCGTCTTCGCTCTCCCTTGCATACATGACCCATAGCAGGCGCGTGTCCGGGGAGGGTGGGGTTCGGGGCACGAAACCCCTTCCTGCTCCTGCAAATTTGTGTGATTTTTTTTCAATATATTTTCCGGGGTAGCATGACTCGACACCCACCCCACCCTCCCCAATAAACTTTGTCCGTTACAGTGAACTCCCTCCCTCGCTACAATTGATACACAAACGCCGGCATACAGTTTCCAAACCGCAAGCCTTCATTACTAGTATATGTTCAGTAAACACCCTCCACCCACACGTGAGTCTTATCTAGTTGAGGGTGGGGGTTTTTGTTATGTTTTTGAGGACCCTATAAAATATGGCTAATGCTTGGGATATGTATGCCTGCGTGTGTGTGCGCGTTAATGTGTATCCACGTACATGTATATGTCATATGATTGTATAGATATATAAATATCTTCATAATTTTATATATGTCAGGTTTGACTTGTACACATAAATATTAACATACCGTTGCTGGCACTCGACCCTATATATGGCACCGATCCCACGGCGACATTATCAAAACAGAATGCTCAATTAATGTTTCTTTACAAGCTCTATTATAGTGTAGCAGTCGGTATTTTGTGCGTGAAGCTAGGTTCAACAAAGTTCACAACACCAGCTACGGGTTAGGGCATCATCTTTTATTCATGTAAACATAGACACAATACACACCCTGCAAGGATTAAAAACACAAACGTTAACAATATGGTAAAAACAATACAAATATATCCCTATCGAGGTAAAACAAACATTCAGGCATATATTAATGAAATACATTGCAAATCATAGAAAACCGTCATTAAGCATTAATTATCATTCTGATGATTATGAATCTTCATCCTATTTATCCTAAATACTGTCATCACGATCATTAATCATGTTAACATACATGTATATATATATATATATATATAATATATATATATATATATATATTATATATATATATATATATATTATATATATATATATATATATATATATAATAATCAATTCGTAAACCACCAATTATAATCATTGATTATAGCAAAGGGGAGATAATTTATAGTAAATAGAGTTATTAAAATGATTGTAATTATAATTATTATTTGACGTAATAAAGAGATATACTTAGCTTTATCATTGATGAGTTTATGAAAGAAAGGATATAAATTACAAGAGTATATTTAAAATTACAAATATATAAGTATTAGACTTAAAGGAAACATGTCACGTAAACCATATTTGGCACCAACCATGTACAATTAATTATAAAATGAATCACCTAAAAAAATTTTTTATAAAAAATAAATTACTTAAAATATCTCCATAAAAGAACCCCAGATACGAGCTCTTAGCGGAAATTGCCGATCTTTAATGAGCAGGGCAATCACGAGGTCCGTGACGTCAGAGACGCGTCGCTTGATCTGAAGCCTTACACTTAAAAGCATTAGTCCGTACCACTCATAAAGAATCTAAGACTTGCACAGCTTACCAAAACAATGAGTGTTCGTTCGCAAAACGTTTTGCCGTATCAATATGAGCTGTTAGTAAATGAAGAAAGACACACATTTACTTACAACAGTGATACTGAAGACAAAAAGGATAGCGAGTCGGAGGGTGGAGAAACTGATGGTGCCAGACCAATTTACAGCCCGGAGCCCGAAAGTAACCCGGAGACAAAACCAAAACTCTGATGCTAATGCCGAGGTGTATACTGTTCATATTTTAGCATAAAGATACACCTCGATATGATGTATTAAATACGTAAAAAATATAAATGTAGGACAAACATTTTTTTTTTTTTTTTTTTTTTTTTTAGAAAATATCGCATTTTTTTATGTTCGGGGCTGTACATAATAAAATCTGTATGCACAGTGTAAACAAACGCTTTAATTTACGACAAGGCGCTTCACTTTCATTAACCTGGCTTGTAAAACACATAAATGACTTGAGAGTATAATCAACTTTTAAACTAAATATATTTCTATTTGCATCAAATAGAACGAAATGGGGTTATAGTATTTTTTTCTCTCATAAAAAAAATAGCATATTATTAGGCCTATTGGTAGGGTGCGTTAGAGTAAAAAACGACCACTCACGATACCCAAGTGATAATTTTCTTTTCTTTGGTACTACGTAATTGGTCAGTTTTGTAATTTTAGATGGGGAAAGTCTACTTAATCAAGGGTTTTACAGCATATTTACAGTAATGAAGCAGGGCGGATGATAATGTCCATTAACATTGTACTATAGTCGCGACAGGTTACGCCACAATACCCTGTGATCTTCTTAAAAAAAACTGGCACGTATTTTGTACGTATGTCTAGACCGTGATAATCACTTACCTGGTCGATACCCTGCAAATTACACCTGCCAATCAGGAATCACATGTGCAGGCCACGGAAAGAAAGGACCAATTAACTAAAACAAAACTCCGATTTCTCAAGTCAGCCCGTGGATGAAACATAATAGTTTATTTCGACACCGACAGTAGTGGTTTATTTTGTATGAACTTCGTGTTGCTTTGGGGCTTCGGGCGATGAGGAACGTTTTTGTGACGTATTCCGCCCGAAGATTAAAAACATATTTAAAATTATTATTGTTTTTTCTACACGTTTTTTTTAAAAACATATTTAAATACATCGTACTGAGATGTATCCTCATGCCAAATCCCATGTTGGTATATGCCATTATTTAATTACTTATTGACGTTTTTCCTTCTTTCGGACGGTGAATACAGATTTTGTTATGTGGGCCTACAGTCCTAACATGAAAATCTGTTTTGTTTTTTTCAAAAAAAAATAAATAAATAAAAAATTCTACATTTTTGTTTTAAACATATATAAATACAATCATGCTGAGGTGTATCTTTGTGCCAAATATGTACAATGTACACATCGGCATTCGCAAACCGAGTACTGTTTTGTCTCCGGGTAACGTTCGGGCTCCGGGCTGTAAATAGGGCCGACACCAAAGTACTATGCGGTGTTTGGTGTCCAGTTCTTTTCTTTGGCGATAAAATACACGCGTCTTTCTTCGAGGATACAATCCTTGGAAAACCATAAAAGACAATCCCGATCGTTAAAACAACTGTTATTTTTACACCCAAAACCCCCCCCCTTCCCGCTGCAATACGGCACTGTTGGACTGAAAAGATCGTAAAGCCCCTTACTCCCATATATAAACAGTTTTTTTAACAACAATGGAAGAGTACAGCGGCTCTGACGTCACTTCCCTTTTTTGCCGAACGCTCACGAAAGAAATATGCATAAATCGTACTTTGAATACTGATGAGCGTAATTTCTTCAATTTTTAAGTTAACTACACGTATTTTATTTGTTATAAGTTTTTGTATATGTATATTTTTATATAATCCATTTTCCTTTAAAAAAAAATGAGCTATAATATGGTCTCCGTGGTCCCTGTTTCCTTAAAAAATCTGTATTCACCGCCGAGAAAAACGTCAATAAGAATTAAATTGGCATTACCAAAGGGATTGGCAAGGATAAATTCAGTCGTTTTAAATATTGTTTAAAAAACGCGTAGAAACAAAATATTTAAATAATTTTTAATCTTGGGCGGAATACTCACAAAAAAACGTTCCTCACGCCCAAAGCAACAAAGTTCAATACAAAAAAACCCCATACTTCGGTGTCGAATAATATAGTTTACCACGGGCGACTTGAGAATCGGAGTGTTTGTTTTTAGTTTAATTTGGTCCTTTCTTTCCCTGGCCTGACATGTG
>NC_054701.1:83067924-83092924 GCF_016097555.1 Gigantopelta aegis
GCGCACGTCTTCACTCTACAAAGGGTCGCTGACGAATGACACACAGTTCTAATCTAAGGTTTATATACACAATGTCTCAGCATGTCCAAACACGTCCTGCGTTTTTCCCCGTGACGTCACCGAGCATGTCTGTACACGTCTAATATCTCGGGTTGCATTCATTCTATGGCACCGATCAGATTCTGATGGATCTTGGTAACATGGGATCTTTCAGTTTTTCCGGCACAAAGTCGTAGATAGTGTCAAAAACATTTCTGGGGCTCTTTCCACTGTTCGGCGTCTGTCGAACGCCGCTACGGGAGGGTTTCAGTTGTTGATCACAATACCACCACTGACGAATATCCACACTTTGTAAATGGTCTCGACGTAGACGTTCCCCACTGAGATGCTGCGATACACACCGATTCTCGTTTGAAGGTGGCTAGTTCTAACCACTGTTTCATCGTCAGAGAAACGCCTTTCTTGGTGGGGAAAAAGTTTTTCCACGTCCTCGTCGACTGACGAACGTGAATGGCAATATCCCCCTTCCACAGTTTAGCCACGACGTAGACGTTACCGCCAAGGCCTAGTTTGCATCTCGTTTCGTTTTCTTTGTTTTTGACACTGACCTCTGTAGTGCTTCTCTGTTATATCCCGAGCCATTTTCTTCTTTCCAGGTACATCGCAATCAGACACAGGAAAGTAAGTATACGTCTTCTCTCTAGCAGTGTCGCTGAGCGAATGGCAAGCGTCCTGAATCTGGGGGGGTTATAGACCCCCAAGATAGCATCCCCTCGCTATCTCAGGTCAAGACGTGCCTGAACACGTTCTGTATGACTCATGGCCAACGCCGTACAGGGCACGTTTCAAACCTTTCCCCCCCGATATCTGGCAAAACCCTGGTTGTTTTTTTCCTGTGGAAATTTTCACTCCCCGTTTACTGTTTTTTCTCATTATGCAGAGACCTCACTCAAGACGTGTCTGAACACGTTCTGAAATGACTCAGGAAATTTCCACATCTCCCCGTTGACTAGTTCTCCTTCATCAGCCCACACCTGTCAAACCCATTAAACCCACCTTGCCATCTTAACGACTTCCACACCATCTGTTTCCTGTACATCAAACGAAGAGCTGTCACAGTTAAATAAGCACCCCGTCATTCGACACCACTCTAGGGGTCATTAACGACTTCCGCACCATCTGTTTCCTGTACATCAAAGGACCCCCCCTACGGTTAACACACCCATCAATCTGACCAACATCCGGTGTTTCCTGACACAAAGGCCAGGTTCCCACAGCTGTCCAAGTCATTAACCCCATTAAAGTAGCGTCCCCACGCTTAAAGGTCAGCCAGCTGCACGACCCCGAGGTGCACTGAACGTCATTAGGCCACACCCCCACGCTTAGAGGTCAGCCAATCAGAAGAGGCCATGCCCTTAGAGGTCAACCAATCAGAGCGCAGGACAGGTCACGTGACCTAGCTCATTTGCATACATGGTACCCAACAGACGCACCTACTACTATACCAGTCTCCAGCTCCCTCCCAAGTTCACTGTTGGATAGTATTGTGGAGTCATGTGACGATCCAGGCCATCTTGCAACAATATTAATGAATCTAAAAGAATGTTTAAAAAATAAAATACATTTTTAATGATACTAATTTCCAGTATGTATATATGTTACAGTCAATCTGTGAAACCAGTCAGTACGCGTAATGCCTAAACAAATCAGTCATCTCGTGAAATGTCTGTGACCACCAGGCAATACGCGAAATGACTGGAAATTCCAGGCATTTCACGAAATGACTGAAAATCATCGCCAGCCATTACGCAAAATGACTAAAGTGATTCAAGTCTTATTGTTGACACTTTATATATCACATTTTATATATCACATTTTAAGAACAAACAAGGATAAGTATATTGATTATATGATTTAAAATACTACTTAATATTAATTATTTATTATTATACAATAACTTAATATTCAACTTTTGCTATAGTTTCAAATTAAAGAATCTTGTAAAAAATATGCTTAATAACACTTGGATATTACTAACAAAAGATTCTGGTAATTAATGTTTTTCTGGTTTATTCTTAAACAAACAACACAGAATCTGCTATATATGACTTTCATCTCTATAAAACTAAACCTGTGTCTGGGGTTTACTCATACTTTCTTCTGTTGCAACCAGTACATGATGGCAGAGTCCTATGAAGATAAATTTAAAACTGAGCTTTTCAAAAAGTATGAAGTTTGTAGGAAAGTGTTAATTCCAAAATATGCATATTTCACAATGCTAGGAGTTCTTAAAACAGCATCAGCTGATAGTGGAACAAAGAGCAGACGTGGATATTATCTGCTATCAAAGAAAGTGTGTTTCGATACATTCAATGCCCATCTACTAGCGATGTGGTGATTCATTGATAAATTCTAATACTACAATATTTCTCTGTGATAAATGCAGCGTTCTATTGATACTTAAAGCTACAATGTAAGCTACAGGGATATGTTAGGTGTAACTGTGCTGGCCCTAAGAGATGCGAGTCAAATCGATGTAAATGTTTCAAAACCAAAAGTCAATGTTCCAGCCGTTGTCATGGTAGCCTTTTGTCCAAAAAACAAGTGACCTTTCTATACCAATACGTTACTTTCGTGGTTTGACACTGACTACTTGGTAACATTCAACTTCATCTTCATGTACAACTTCTGAAATGATTTGATTTGAGTTTAAATAAAGCGTTACATTAGGACTTGAGTGGTGTTGTATTATAGATATCACCTTAGTCATTTTGCGTAATGGCTGGCCATGATTTTCAGTCATTTCGTGAAATGCCTGGAATTTTCAGTCATTTCGCGAATTGCCTGGTGGTCACAGGCACTTCTCGAAATGACTGATTTGTTTAGGCATTACGCGTACTGACTGGTTTCACAGATTGACTGTAACATATATAGGCCTACATCATGTCCTTCCTATGTAACGTTTTCAACAGTAGACCACTCCAACACCATCCTCTAAAAGTACATGGCGCATCCTGATGTATGTCGATCCGATGACCGGGGGAAGACAACAGGTGCGTGTGTGGTTGACGCAGATAATATAGGTGAGGTCAAACACGCAAACATACACACACACACACACACACCGAGAGAGAAAACACCAAAACACCAACAATCATATTAACAAATATACACTTTTCTTAACTATGCTGTCTCTCTCTCTCTCTCTCTCTCTCTCTCTCTCTCTCTCTCTCTCTCTCTCTCTCTCTCTCTCTCTCTCTCTCTCTCTCTCTCTCTCTCTCTCTCTCTCTCTCTCTCTCTCTCTCTCTCTCTGCCATAAGATTTAATAAAATGATATTTTGTATTAACAATGTTTGATTTAACGTAGTTCATGGATGTTAAAGTTAATATTATCTAATGTGTCGCAAATGCGACGGGCAGTACAGTGCAAGCATCGACAAACACTTGACCGTGCCACTCCATGCTGATCCGCAATTTCCGGGGGAAAAAACCCACCCTTACTCAAATAACGCAATGTTATTAATACTTGAATCTCCGGAGCTACGGGCTGTGAACGCATGTCAGTCAGCGACAAAATAGCAATAATAGGCAATCTGTATCTAGCAATCAGTTCATTATCGGAAAGAGTGTCCAGTAGCCTTGTCCTATCCCTAAAAAAACTTTCCTTTTTTTATACAATTTTTCTGTTTCTTCCGTCAATAGAAAACACGTAACCATTTTAGTTTTGCAGCGTTCAGTTTACGGTCGCGATAGTAGTAATTAAGGTTAGGCCGACCAACTTTCCGGAATTTTCATCACGTACGCGGAATTCCGGAATTGATGTCAAATATCCGGGGAAAAAATTCAAATTCACTCGAATTGTTTTTTTAAAGTTACATTCTCTAACATCATGTACAAATATGAAATACAAGCTCAAATGCACTTTTAAAAAACTCGTGTGTGTTCGCTATGAACGGAGATCGTCAAAAGTATACGTGCCGCCATAGCTCGACACAGCACAAGCCTGTTGTCAGTTTCAGTTAACACGTGCGTTTGCCGATTTCAAAATGTAGGGTTCGTCTCAAAACATTAACAGAGAAATCTTATGCTGTACGCAGAACGTTCGGTTGAGGATACGGTACTAGAGTCTTTCGTTAAAACCGGTTTGATCTTGATAACGTATTATCGACAATCGTACCTTCCTATTTCAGAATTAATATGTTATAAAGTGTTAGTAGAACTATCAAAGTTTAGTTTGTATACTAGTAACACATTAATCATGTATATATTTTTCACATTTTGAAAGTTTTCACTTCTTAATTTTACGTGTTAAAATCGACAAATTCAAATAAATATTCTTTCGTTTGGAAAGGGTAAAGTTAGTGGGGGGTTGTTTAACGACATCAAAGTTAGAGCATATTGATTTAATAATCATCCGACGCCATACAACCGTAAATAAAATGTGTTGAATGCGTCGTTAAATAAAACATATCCTATCCTTCCTTCCATCTGCTGTTGGATGTCTAACATTTGGTAATTTTTACATATAATCTTAGAGAGGAATCGGGTGCACGTGCAGGGGGAGGGTATTGGAGGTCGAAACCCTTACTTGCCCAAGCTTAAAAAAAATTGAAATGTATTTTTTGGGGGATCATGGCGCTCAACACAGCCTATAACCCCAACCCCGCTGAAATCCCTGCACACGCGCCTTGGAAACCCGCTACATTTCTTTTTTTAGCAAGGGATCGTTTATATGTACCATCCCAAAGACAGGATATCACATACCATGGTCTTTTTGTATACCCGCCGATGGGGATCGATCCTAGACTGACCGCGCATTTCCAAAAAACACCTTTTTAAGTCTAAGTAATGAATAAAAATAACATATAGTCTTGAAAAATGTTACGTAAATCGAACACAATACCCTCTTCCCCTAGAGCGTTACGTAATTAGTAACACCCCCTTACATGTAACGCGTATGCCAACAGCTGGCCACTGTCAAAATTTCAAAGCAAATCCCCCAGTCACCGACCCCTGGAAAGGCGTTGTACCATACCTATATGGATATAAATATGTTTTGGAGAAATGAGACGACCCCTCAATCAAGACAGTTAAATTTGTTCAAAAATTGCGAAATCTCACGTGATCTCTTGTTAGAGAATTCCATACTTGTGATAAGACAATGAAAACCGAGATCGGTAGGAACCCGTCAAAAGTGTCCCACTTTCGAAATACTGGCTTTGTTTTTGACCTGGATAAGCCAGCGTAGTGAAACCAATTTGGAGTGCGGCGTCATATATTATGAACCAAACGTAATTGGATTTTCTGTTCAGTATGCTTAAATAATAAAAATATTCCGGATACTGCCGCTTTAAGCGACTAATAGACCTCTTTCACATTCCACTGCGCATGTGCCCGTTGCGGGGAAACTCGAGGACGCAAACCGTGAACTCACGCGAGATCTCGCAAAAATAGACCTGTGGACAAGTTGGGGGGCATAGACAATGGGAGGCCACGCAGTAGGAATGTGAACATCTCCATGATTAATTATTCTATCAGTAGGGAACCCGAACATTCTGTCGACATCCAACAAGACTTATTGGAGACATTTGTGAATTATTGCTTATCACGAAATAAAAAAATATTTTGTTGTTTAACGCCCGACAAACCGTAGGCAATAAATATCTGATATGGGCTGAAATAATATTAATGTGTGCGCGCGTGTATGTATGCAGATATTTATTGTAGTTAACATAATTTAAATATTTATAAAGCATTATACAGATAAATACATTTAGGATTCTTGTCGGGATTTCTTTTCAACAAGTTATTTAAAATTTTGTTCGGTATTTGGAATAAAATTAAATGATACATATGAAAGTTGAGCTATGGTATATAAAATATTAGAATCAGGCCCATAGGAACGATATCTGGAGTTGGGGGAGAGGAGGGGCACAATATGTAGTGGAGGGACACAGTCTAGTTGGTGGGGGGGGGGGCAAAAGCCATATTTTAAACCGGGTTTAAAAAAGTGGGGCTATAGTCACCCCCCCCCCCCCCCCACACACACACACACACACACACACAAACACACCTCCGACTTCTTGGTTGCTACTGACCTGAGAATGGTCAGAAATGTAACTGTATTGCATATACGGCTATTTAAATTCGAAGTTTTATTTATAAAAGATTAGACTAGCCAACAGCTTGATAATATAGCTACAAACTCAGGATGGTCTCCTTATTATAAACTCATGAGGGTTTATTATGCGCAGTCATAAAGTACTTCGTTTGAATGTTTGAAGCAAACATATTAAGTACCATGTCAGGCCCGTAGCCAAGGGGGTGGAGAGTTTCTCTCAAATGAAAAACAAAATCGGATTTTACATATAAAAGTCCTTGTCCCTAAATGACCGGGATAACGTAGCAAGAACGTCTGTCTGACGTTCCATTTGCTGAAAGTTCGATCCTCCTCAGTGGGCCCGTTTGATTATTTCCCGTCCCAACCAATGATCCGTCAAAGGACGTCGGGTATGCTATCCTGTTTGTGGGATGTGAGAAGTATGCCATGTATCATTTATTATTAATACATTGGTACGACTGAAAACAAACGGTTTCTTGTCGTGGCTCTGTGACCAGGCCATTTTACAGGCATAGTATTTTACCATAACTTAATGCAACTTGTTAACGTATATTTCGCAACAAAAGTTCGTGTACAGGGGCGTAGGCTAGGGGGGTTCGGGACGGGGACTATCCAGGTCCAGATCACGCTGGGGCCCCGGCGTCATCTCATTGTTTGGCATGGGCGCTCGCGTTTGATGAGTTCCGTTTACATGAAATTTCGATTCCAACCTCCTCCTCCCCCCCCCCCCCCCCCCTCCCCGCTAATCATGCTGGCTACGGGTCTGAAGTTATATACATAAGTTAGACCAAACATCAAAATAGGATCGTATCGGGTTGCATGGGTCTACCACTATGGAAAAGTTGCTGCACTTTGTTATGTATAATCATGTACGTTATAAAAAACGTGTGATACTTGCATACCATATCGATATATAGGACTTCGCCCTATGCTTGTAAATGTGTATCAAAGTACTGATGGTATCGCTAACGATGTCGACCAATGTTCTCAGGTACAAAATACAAAAGAGTAACCAAACACTATTGTACATACAGATATATGATTACTTCAAACTGATCTTCATGTAAAAAAGAAGATGTCATCTTCTAAATTCTTCAAAACAAACAACGCAAACAGAATGACAACTTTTATTTCCACGTTTACATGTGATGTCAAACTTTGAGCCGTGTTTACTCGGTTTCTGACGTCATGCTAAGTTGTAGGTTTTCGCCTGTGACTGCTCATATAATAATTATGTTTTCAAACTTCGTAAATAACAGATATTACTTCAAGTGAAGTTGTATGTATCTGATATAAATGACAGTGAAAATAAAATAAAACAATAAATAAAATAAGATAAGATAAATAAATAAGTAAATAAATAAATAATTTGTGGATAGACATGTAACAATGATTAGTAACTGTACGACTGTCTTTTTTTAATGAAACGATAAGAGAAAAATAGAGCTGTGATAAAGGTCTATGTAAGTATGGGGTTTTGTTGGGGGGTTTTAGGGGGAAGGGGAGGCATATTTTATTAAATTTTAAATACTGATACATGTGGAGAATTAAACATCACTGGAAATCCGCGTGAATATTTAACTATAATTCTAATTGTTAAAAGTAAAAAAACCACATTCCACTAAAGTTAATTTTATTGTATGAATCTTTTAATTTTGCGTTGTTAAAATACCCTTGACAGGCAGCTCCAGAGACTTCGTCTAAGTTAATCTTTCACTGCTTTTGGTCTTAAACCATTCCGATGTAAACTTTAGTAGACCGTTTTTCGCAGCCATTTTAACATCTTATACGAAATATGTACGTTGGTCGCTAGAGATTCACAGCTCCTACGAAGCTACTCACGACGCTCATGACAACTGTCGATCATGCCCCCCAATTTGTATATAGCCTCGATACCGTCCATTTCGGCAAGGGACGGTACTCGTTGCGCACATGCGCAATGGGAATGTGAAAGAGGTCTATTCTTATTGCATTCTACATTCTTAGAATTAAATATCTTTATCACTCATTTCAACCTGAGTTCCGTTTTGTCTAGTTCTGTGCCATTACCAACCCCGCGGGCGTGTGGCTGTTGTCAACAGCCGACCAATGAAAATGTCGAGTAAACCGAAGCCATATTTGAAAATTGTCTGTCTTATTTTTTATAGTCGAATAGTTTATGTATTCATTGTAAAGTTATTTTAAATATCATAGACTTATGTTCATACGTGGCAGGCATCGGTTCTATGACGATGTATGCAATTTTGCCAACGTGGATGAAAGCATGAATATATAACAGAAGAACGCTACGATCATACAAAAAAAAAAACCAACCCCGAATCTGTCCCGGAGCAAGTCACTCTAGTGGTATATGAGCATGTTAAAATTATTCGCACTCGCACCCAACCCCGAACCGACTGTTGTCTTCTTTCCATTGGCTTTCACATGCAAAATTTGACTAAATAATATTTGGCCACAGCTAATCTATTATATGACGCATCCATGACATTAATATATGTACCGATATTATTTTATTCAAGTAAGTTAAATAATAAGGAGATTTTTTTTCTGTACACTGGCTCCCCAAAAGTGTTACTGTAATAGTAATGTAAGCGTAATGCAAAACGGCAGCCAGTCTTAATGTGGATAGCAGACGTTCTGTCCCCGAACCAGTTCGCCATAAATCAGTTCGACCTCACTACATGCATATGATGAAATAGTGCATATGTGGCAGTGTACCTACATAAAAATAACATTGGTCCCAAATTTGTTTGTCACTTTTTTGCTAATCTGTAGGTGGGAGTCTTAAACTGTAACAGAATATTTGTTAATAAAGTGGGCTTTTTTTGTGTGAACTTGGTGATTTTTGGTGTGTGTAGGTGGGGGTGTCTTTTTATGAGTAAGTTCCAGTTCACATATAAATAATGATATACTCATTTGTATTGTCATTTTGCAAATATATGTCAAACATGACATTTTTCGCACTGTTTAAAATTACTTTTATAAAAATGACGTTTTCGCGCGCTGTAAATTATTGTTTTGAAAAGGGCGTTCGCGCGCATAAAAATGAAAATATCAGAAAATTCCGGAAAAATATTTTCATTAGGTTGGTCGCCCTGTAAGGTTGCTCCTGACCTATTATTAATTTTCACCGTAACTTACGACTATAGTAAGCTACGCCGCTTCGTGGAACGGGTTGTCCATCGTAGGAAAACGTTATGGTCGCGATAGTAGATACTTACGACGACAGTAGTGCTAAGATCGCTTCGTGGAACGGGGCCCTGGACCATATGCATGGAACCTACAAGCTACGCGGTCGATACATACATTCATGTATACATGTATACATACATACATGCATACATGCATACATGCATGCATCCATCCATCCATCCATCCATCCATCCATACACAGCTCACGGTGAACAGCATACGTCCTCTTTCTTGTAATCGTCACGGTTAATTACTAAGGCACAGCATCCACGGTCACAGTCTATGGTCACTCTGCTATATGTGTTCTTGTACGTACATTGCACTGCCAGAGACACTGTAAAAGAAAATACACTATACTAGTAGCTGAAAAACTCCCATTTTAAAATACATAATACCTGTATAAGCGATTATTAGGATATTAAACGAGGTAGCCACGTCTGTCATAACATAACAGAGAGGCTTCGCAAGCACATTACTGTTACGGGTAGCAATAGGTGAGAATGTACAGTTAGGTGTGGAGTAACTTTAATCAATATTAGTTGAACTTACTTAGTTTGTTATATGTCTTATGTCTCACTACACAGATTAGTAGTAGAGGCAATTGAATGCAGACATATGACCAATGTACGGAGACAAAGGTTTAAAGGTGTTTTTCATATCTCCAAAATAACGTGGGTGACACTCTCAAAAGTGTGTGCTAACTTCGCTAGATGGCGAAATCCAAAATGATAGATAGATAGACAGATAGATATTTTGCCTTACCTGCCGTAAACCATAAAACCAAAAGAAAAACCAGCGGCCCCATCTGTGTCGCCATGTTGTTCTAGTTTCACTGAGCCAGATACTACGTGTCGGGTGGCCTGTTGTGTATCGTGTCGGAACAACAGAATGACGCAATTCTATCTTCAGTGGTTTATATATATATATATATATATATATATATATATATATATATATATATATATATATATATATATATATATATATATATATATATATATATATATATATATATTTACTCTTCAAAAGAAGAAACGCAAAACCACATTGTCGTAACATTTGGAGAATTGATTTAATTATTGAATGGTGAGTCCGATAATTACCAAATGTTGCAGGATTGTTCACAATTCACTCTAGTCCATTGTGAGTAAGTGATAGGACACACCACCAAGGTCAAGGTCATCTGGAGTCAATACCGGGTGTGGCCTCCGCGTGTGTTGACAACTGCCTGGCACCGCCTGCCCATTGAAGCAACCAGAGTACGGATGACGTCCAGAGGGATGGTGGCCCACTCGGCCTGCAAGGCTGCTGCCAGCTCGGGCAGGGTCTGGGGCTGTGGTTGTCGCTGTCGGAGGCGTCGGTCCAACTCGTCCCATAGATGCTCAATTGGGTTCAAATCCGGTGATATCGATGGCCAAGGAAGGACATTAATGTTGTTGTTCTGTAGGAAAGCCGTTGTGAGACGTGCTGTGTGAGGCCTGGCGTTGTCATGTTGGAACACTGCGTTGGCGTTGGCCATAACTGGAACGATGTGTGGCCGGAGGATCTGGTCAATGTAGCCCTGTGCATTCAGGTTGCCCTGCACGTGGACCAGGTCAGTTCTGCCAGTGTGTGAGATGGCTGCCCACACCATGACACTACCCCCGCCGAATCTGTCCACTTCCTGCACGCAGTTTGTCGCATAACGTTCACCACGACGCCTATACACGCGACATCTTCCATCATGACGTCGGAGCAGAAATCGGGACTCGTCACTTAACCACACCTGTCTCCATCGCAGTTGAGGCCATTGTCGATGAATCTGGCACCACTGCAGTCGGAGTCGACGGTGTTGTGGTGTTAAGATGACACCTCGAACTGGACGTCTGGCACGGAATCCTACCTCACGTAGGCGGTTCCGTACGGTTTGGTCGGATATCCTGCGCAAACCTGGTATTGCTGCGGCTGTGGAGGTGGCAGTAGTCAATCGTTCCCGAAGGTGGCGTACCCGGATGTAGCGGTCCTGCCCGGGGGTAGTGACCCGTGGTCGACCGGATCTAGGGAGGTCACGTGTTGATCCATGTTGCTGGTAACGGTCCCACAGTCTGGAGATGGTGCTTGGGGACACATGGAATGCCCTGGCAACGGCCGTTCTGGATTCGCCTGCGTCTAGTCGGCCGATGGCATTGTTTCTCTGCGGTTCACCGAGACGTGGCATGTCCTGGATTGTCAACTGTCGGCCAGATACAGAGGCCAGGCAAGCGAACACCCTGCACTTTTATACTGTCGGTGTTCATGTTGCACGTGCAGACAACGCACGTGCAGTGGTGACATGGTTTGCACGTGGCTGCGTTTTTGCGAATATTCACATTTTGGAACTTTATTGTACAGTAGCTGCGTTTTATCGAATGTAACCGTGGGAATGTGTTTGGGACATGCAATGACCTTATATTCACAAAGCATGAACCGGTAGGAAACATAAAATCGGAGTTATAACCCATTTGTACCCTTTTGCGTTTCTTTTTTTGAAGAGTATATATATATATATATAGTGCATCTCTAATCGGCCTCTGTGGCGTAGTGGTTATGACATCGGCCGTATTTGAAAAATAACATATTTTATCACGACCACCCGTCTCTGTCTTTACTTACGACTGGTAGGTGCTAGGTTCATGAGCCAGAGTACCGGCTGCCGCCCAGTGTGGCTTTTAATGATTCATCGTGGAGGTCTAGGACCACTACGCCGAATTGTCTCGAACTAACCACTATTTTGATTTCATTTCAACTTATTTTCGTGCTTATGTCCAATTAAGGTTGATCATGCTGTCCTGGGCACACATTTCAGCTATCTGGGTTGTCTGTCCAGGACACTGGGTTAGTTGGGTTTGTTTTGGGGGTTTTTTTTTACAAGTTTTATTGCCAGCCCCTTGTTTACAATTAGAACAACACATGCCAAGGGTAAAACATGGGTTGTGTACATAAAAATAATAAAACAACATAATATAATATTTTAGGGTACTGGCTTACAAACCCCACCTCACCCCACCCCCTCTCCATCCCCGCGCCTCTCCCCCCTCTCTCTCCACCCTGTCTCTCTCTCTCCCCCTCCCCCTCCCCCTCCCCCTCATATGTATGTATCTACATTATTAATGCGTGGACCGCTGGGAACAAGACGGTGCACAAGGAAAGTTACAAAAATTAGGACTGTTCAAAGAGAGAATAATACACTGACCACTTGGTGAAGAATTTATTAAGATTGTTCTTACTAAGATAAATACATTTTTCTACTTTATATCGTTGTTTAGCTTCGTTTTGGAAGTGTATAATATTTAATTGGACCCTTTGCCCTTTACATTTATATATAAAATATTTAGCTAATAATAGTAGCAGGTCAAAAACATTATCTGTTTTAATATGATCTTTACATCCAAATATCACTAGCTCAAGAGAAAGCTTTAAATTACATATATGCTTACCTGAGTTTGATAACCAATTTAAATAATCATTCCAAAAGTTCTGAACAATTTTACATTCCCAAAATAAATGCACTATAGATTCTTTTCTTTCATGACAATACGTACACGTTTCACTGTCAATTAATTTTAATTTATATGCGAAACTATTATTAGTCAATATTCTATGAAGTATTCTATATTGGAACCATCTAAGTTTTATTTCTTGCGTGGTTACAAATGGTTTTAAATAAATAGTGTGCCAATTAAGGTCTGAAATAAAATAATTGTGCCATTTTGATATTGCAGAATTTGGCTTTTCAGAAGTTACAAGTGTGTAATAATATAGTTGTGAGCCATTTCTGATAGAACAAAGTTTTCGTTGAACAGGAGTATCATCTAAAGGAATATTGGTTTCTATTATATTCAGTTTCGTCTTCCTAAGGTAAGCCTTAAGTGAGTTAATAACTCCTTGATACTTTAAAAAAAACACCTTGGGTTAGTTGTTAGTTGGTCAGTGGTTAGTGAGTAATTAATCGCCTCAGCGACATTTATCATTTGGTAACTATCTTCAACCAGGAAGTTATCTAGTTGCCAGTAATACAATGTATACCATATATTTTAACAGCGTGTAATGGGAGCCGAAAGATGAACTTTGTTTTGTTTAACGACACCACTAGAGCACGGTGATTAAGTAATCATCGGCTATTGGATGTCAAACGTTTGGTAATTCTGACTCGTAGTCAACGGAGGAAACCCGCTACATTTTCCTAATGCAGCAAGAGATCTTTTATATGTACTTTCCTACAGACAGGAAAGTACATACCACGGCCTTTGACCAGTTGTGGTGCACTGGTAGGAACGAGAAAAAAGAAACAATCATCTGAACGGTAATGTAAAAATGTAAATTACTATTCAGTTATATACTTTTAAGAAATGATTTTAAAAATAGTAACGGATACAGAATACATTAAAGTCGCATATCCTAGTTTCAACCCATTAAAATGGACACTACGTTTGGTTAAACTACAAACCTGTAAGACATAAAATTAAGTGGATATCTGTGTCACAGTAGTAGTATAGGGGCCTGTATGGGGTCATGACCTACTTTCCCGTGATCACGTGACCTTGGTAGGAGACAATGGCCTTTGTGTAGGAGACAATGGGCTTCGTACAGGTGTCTGACCTTGGTAGGAGACAATGGGCTTTTGTGTAGGAAACAATGGCCTTTGTATAGGGGGGTGCAGGTGTATGGCCTCGGTAGGAAACAATGGCCTTTGTATAGGGGGGTGCAGGTGTATGGCCTCGGTAGGAAACAATGGCCTTTGTATATGGGGGTGCAGGTGTATGGCCTCGGTAGGAAACAATGGTTTTTGTGTAGGAGACAATGACACAATGGTCTTTGTGTAGCAAACAATGACACAATGGCTTTTGTGTAGGAAACAATGACCTTTGTATAGGGAGGTGCAGGTGTCTGACCTGGGTAGGAAAACAATGGCCTTTGTGTAGGAAACAATGGTCTGGGTGCAGGTGTGCGATCATGGTGTATTCAATTCAATGTATTGCATATTACCAAACAAACTGGTGTCGGCAAACAAATAAAAGCAAAGAAACAACAACAATTAATAATAACAATATGTACAGGCCAAGTGTAAGTCTGACGTTGGTTTTGGCTTCATTGTATAACGTCTATTGTGTTGTTTTTTGTATTCACAGTGGACATACACGTGAATGTTTTTTCACAGTGTTTTATTCTAGACACCCAAAATAATAGCCGTTAAAATATGTCTCATGGGGAAGGACTGTAGCTGTTTGCCGACTGTTTGGTCAAAAGTGAGGCTTTCATGTCGCCATACAAAATGCGTGTGTGATGATTTTCATTCATTTGTATTTCTTTAGCACATTGTCGACGTTTTCTTTGTTGTCGTCATTCAGCCATTCATTCATTCGCTTTATAATAGAGGAGTACTTTATCAGACCTCTTCATCGGCCCTCATACAAAGACATTTTATTACGCCTCTCCGAGTGTTTATGAAAACAGGTGAACTGCAAAAGACATACCGACGCGTGCCCGTCTCAAGTAGCAGAATAAATTTGTTATGGTATGCACACTGACCGTGAAAGTTTGTTTGTGTTTAGCGACATCACTAGAGTACATTGATTTATGAATCATCGGTTATTGGATGAAAAACATAATTTTGACAGTTTTAGAGAGGAAACCCGCTAAAATTTTTCCATGAGTAGCAAGGGATCTTTTATATACACAATCTCATACCCCTTATGGGGCCAGTATTTCATAATTAAACACAAACTTTTTGTGCGTGCGTGCGTGCGTGCGTGCGTGCGTGTGTGTGTGTGTGAAACACTACAGCCCATTCCTATGAAGAAAGAACGCGTGACTGCAACTCAACGCTCCAACCTAACCTATGCTCTTTTAACTACATTTTAAACACGAGAATTTCCCAAGACTACAAGCCTTTAGAGACAACCAGTGTATTATGTCTGGTATATCAAAGGCCGTGGTATGTGCTGTCCTGTACACACAACTCTTGCTACTATAAAGTAGCGGCAGAAATATTCAATCACAAATCTAGTTATAGAGTAGAATACACAAAAAACAAACGCAATGGTTGAGAGAGAGAGAGAGAGAGAGAGAGAGAGAGAGAGAGAGAGAGAGAGACAGAGAGACAGAGAGACAGAGATAGACAGAGAAAGAGACAGCTAGAGAGAGAGAGAGAGAGACAGACAGAGAAAGGACAGCTAGAGAGAGAGAGAGAGACAGCTAGAGAGAGAGAGAGACAGAGATAGACAGAGAAAGAGACAGCTAGAGAGAGAGAGAGAGAGAGAGAGAGAGAGAGAGGGACGCGCGCCGCCATGGATTTAACAAGTAGTACGTGTTAACCAAAGGGAAATAGCTGCATTTTTAAACAGAAATTTCTCTAGAGTACTAGCCTTCGTACAGGACTTTTTAATTACCAAATGGGTAAATACAGTGATCGATCTAGGATCGATCCCCATCGATGGCCAAATAGGCTATAGCCAACCAGTGCATTATGTCTGGTATATCAAAGGCCGTGGTATGTGATGTCATGTGCACACAACTCTTGCTACTATAAAGTAGCGGTAGAAATATCCAATCACAAATCTAGTCATGGAGTAAAAAACACAAAAAACAAACGCAATGGTTTGGTTTTAAATTTTTTTTATTTCTAAAGTACAATCGCTGGTCTCTCTAGAGACAACTACACATGCAATGGACACACACTGGGTTACATCGAGAGGCCTTAAGGGCGACATGTGAATAACATGAGTGTTCATTTCTCTTCATCTTCGTGCTCATCATCAGTATCATCATCGTCGGTATCGTCATCGTCTAGTTCGTCCAAATATTCGCCAATCCAAGAACGATACTGATTTAATTTAGAACGAATCTGCGGTCTGAGATCTCTGTCTGGATTCACAAACTGTAGAATTTTTCTCGTGTTGGGGCCTTTGTCAAAGTAATACATATACGTCAGAAAGCGAGAGTACGTGTCTTTAAATAACTTCCATTGCAATGTCTTCATGTTTCTTTCGATGGCATCTTGGGACATGTTTTTTTCTTCGTAGCGTTTCCTCTTGCTTTCGAAATAGTCACGATTGATGTCGAATTCACGCTCGATCATCAGACGTACGCCTTCGTTTTCAAGATCGGACGACGGCTCTTCGTTTCCCTCCTCGCACGTTTTCACGTGTCGCTGCAAGTCACTCCCGTCTTTAAAGACCAGACCACACGTATCGCAAGACTGCATCCTCTTGACCTTTTTCAGATAGGGCTCTACCTCATCTTCTTCTTCGTCGTCGTCACTTTCGTAGGCGGGTATCAAAACAGAATGCTCAATTAATGTTTCTTTACAAGCTCTATTATAGTGTAGCAGTCGGTATTTTGTGCGTGAAGCTAGGTTCAACAAAGTTCACAACACCAGCTACGGGTTAGGGCATCATCTTTTATTCATGTAAACAGACACAATACACACCCTGCAAGGATTAAAAACACAAACGTTAACAATATGGTAAAAACAATACAAATATATCCCTATCGAGGTAAAACAAACATTCAGGCATATATTAATGAAATACATTGCAAATCATAGAAAACCGTCATTAAGCATTAATTATCATTCTGATGATTATGAATCTTCATCCTATTTATCCTAAATACTGTCATCACGATCATTAATCATGTTAACATACATGTATATATATATATATATATAATAATCAATTCGTAACCACCAATTATAATCATTGATTATAGCAAAGGGGAGATAATTTATAGTAAATAGAGTTATTAAAATGATTGTAATTATAATTATTATTTGACGTAATAAAGAGATATACTTAGCTTTATCATTGATGAGTTTATGAAAGAAAGGATATAAATTACAAGAGTATATTTAAAATTACAAATATATAAGTATTAGACTTAACCTGTAGCGTAACATACCATATGAATTACACGTAGGCATTGTGTTGATATATTCCATAACAACTGGGGAAACCTGCATAAAAATAAATTCATAATATCAATTGTTTAGTATATGGTTTCCATATATCTATTATACATTCAGAAATAAAACATTTAAACGAATTCATTCCAAAAACAATGTTTTGGTGTAGTTCGTCATAAAAACAATTGATTAAACGTAGCTAAATTATTAACTCAGATAAGCTAACAACTAAAACAGAAACTTCACTTAAATCATAAAATATATAGTTTTGACAGCAGAAAACAAAGATGGCTGACATTCATTATGTCACGCCCTGTAATCCATAATAATTAAAAGGCAGATTTATTATTAAATATTATATGTTAAATTATTCATTAATCATTACCAGGAATAGAAAATTAGGCATTTACTATTATTATTTAAGTTTATCTTCTATAACAAATTAATACTAACCTTTAAATTAAACTTCTACTATTTCTCTCTGATCTGAACTTGTTTCTCCAAATACTAAATAATTCTGTACTGTCTGGTCAATCCAAAGAAAGCATGCAGATACAGGTGAGCGTTAATTAGCCAATGGGAGAAAAACAGACAAGGGTCAAAGTTTAAAGATAGTTTGGGTGTTTGTATTGTAGCTATGGCTACCAAAAGAGCTCACACTGACTGCACTGATGTGGTCACGCGTGGTTGACCAGCATACACTAACACATCACAGGTACATGGCAATATTAGAAAAAGGTGATAAAATGTTAATTATAGTGATATGTTGTTCAACCTGTAGTTGTTACAGCCTGAAAATAAACATTAATGAAATACATACAAAATACCATACTTAAAGGTACATACTCCTCTAAGAACCTGAAATTAAACATTAGTTACATAAAACCTATATGCTTAAAATACACGTGTACTACAATAGCAATATAAGGTGAGTCACTTAGGGTTCCAGAAGAAGAGGTGGATAAGAAACCAGAAAACCAGATTACCAGACCAGACCCACACACACCCTATACCAGACAACCAGATAGATAACAAGTAAGCTCACTTATTAGACATCATTTAACTTCATATTACCAATAAGTTTGCAAACTTAGCTAAGAATTTAAGGGGGTGGGAAACAAAATTCAACTTAGTACATGTATACAGTTACTTACATACTATTCTTCCTACCGGTAGTTGACACCCTACCTAAATAGATGCATTTTTTCATTGGTAACCAAACTAAGTATGCTAGGCACTAGGCTTTTTAACCAATACTCTAGAAGGGAAAAACCTTCAAATTAGATAGCTAGGCTAGTATAATCCCCCCCCCCCCCCCCCCCCTTGTATTTCATTATAATCCAAGGATTGGGGGATGGGTGGCTTTGGATTGCCGTTGATTACATTAGAATAGGGACTTAAGACAATAGGAACAACCTTAACACCAAACTAGGGTTTACAAACAGACGCACAACCGCAACAGTACATAGGGTGCATTGACTAATGATAACAATGCACCCGCCCCCATTTAATGGCCCAGCACGTAATATAATAAGGAGCTGGACAAAAGAATACCGGCTCTGAGTACACAATTGCACTGCACTCAGGGAAAGCTGGACAAAAAAATACCAGCCTACCCTATCCCACCCCCAAATACTTGCTGCTGGTGGTCTACTTGGTACTTGGTGACACTGAAGAGGACGTCGTTAACTGCAACAACAACAAGATTTGGGAAAAAACCCCCGGAACGACAGCGCCTTGCCTACCTGTGTTTACACAATTGGACGAGTCTCCCCTGAGTTGTCATGCAACGACCAGAAGCAGTCAGGCCCTTTTTAAGAGCCCTATAGACAACCTAGGGATACACCACAGCAACATAGAGGTCTAGTTAACGAGCTACTCTCGATTCACTAATGTCAAAACCTACACTAGCTCCGGAACCTTCTTTTTGACCGACCGTTCAAAATTGCGCCCATTTTCCTCAATCAAACTTGCGCACCTTTTCTCTTTTGGCATAATTCTTGCTCCATTCAAAATTCCATAGCACCATTACCCTCCGCCTGCTACCGACCACGGTCGGGCTGCTGGTGCTCACTTGCACCTGCCAGTGCAGGTGTTCCCTGCTCCCCCCCCCCCCCCCACCTTTCCTGTCCTGGACGGAGGAACCGGCCGAGGCCGGCTCTTGTGCCCAAGATAGGCGTGTGCTACAACAGCTTGCTCTGAATGTGCACGTAAAGCCCTATGACATGACATGACAATGTTTCTTTGTTTATACTTCTTTTTTTGTTTGTAATTACATGTATATTCCAATAAGGTTCATGAACGCTGTTCTGTGCACACACACACTGGGCTGTCTGTCCAGGACAGTGGGTTAGTGGTTTGTTGTTAGTGATATCTGAGAGAGAAGTCGGTGTAGTGGTCTTACTGTTAAAGTTTGCTTTGTTTAACGACACCACTAGAGCACATTGATTTATTAATCATCGGCTATTGGATGTCAAACATTTGGTAATTTTGACATAATAGTCTGAGAGAGAAAATCTGCTACATTTTTTTTTCATGAGTAGCAAGGGATCTTTTATATGCACTATCCCACAGACAGGGTAGCACATTCCACGGCCTTTGATATCCTACCCACTGAGTAATTAAATGCGATTTGGTTGGAAGCCGGTATCGGGATGCGAAGTCGGTGTAGTGGTCTTACTGTTAAAGTTTGCTTTGTTTAACGACATCACTAGATCACATTGATTTATTAAGCATCGGCTATTGGATGTCAAACATTTGGTAATTTTTACATAATAGTCTTAGAAAATCTGCTACATTTTTTCATGAGCAGCAAGGGATCTTTTATATGCACCATCCCACAAACAGGGTAGCACATCCCACGGCCTTTCATATCCTACCCACCGAGTTATTAAATGCGATTTGGTTGGAAGCCGGTATCGGGATGCGAACCTTGTACCTACCAACCTTACGTCCTATCCGATGGCTTCACCACTGCAGGGTGTATATCACCAAATCAAATTACATAGACGACAATAATAACTTATGTGCCCAAAACTCCTACCTGCAGTGTATCAATCGACATAAACGCCACGGGTATAAATATTACCACCGCTCACCATTAAAGTGAATTAGAAACAATTTTGGGTCAAGCTGCTCATTTCAGAGATAACGGGTAGCGTCTATGAATACCCTAGTTCCGCACCAAATTTGAGTAATTGGTGGTGTTTTTACAGGTACTCTATACATTTTTCAAGCACAAGGCTACTTGACACAGTGGTACTAGATGAAATAAAATTGCATACATTTTTTGCCCAAATGAAACTATTTTTTTTACAATAAACACATTCACATTTATAACCAATCACAGGACTTGTGGTGTTAACTTCTCTATCAAAAGTTGGGTGCGCCTCCAACTTTGACCCAGCTGGAAGTTATTTGGTTTAGTACAACCTATAGACGAGACATTTAATAGAGATTCATGGAATCAACCACTATTTTGCTAAATGCCCTTTCGACTCTGTACTGTACAGATATACGTCTTGATAACGGTTAATGGTTTTGTCTATTTGATTTGTCACAATGGATTTGTAATGTTATTTATTAATATTTTTTCCACCAGTAGCTGTTTTGGTCTGATTGTGTGTGTGTGTGTGTGTGTGTGTGTGTGTGTGTGTGTGTGTGTGTGTGTGTGTGTGTGTGTGTGTGTGTTCGTGCGTGCGTGCGTGTGTGTGTGGATGGATGGATATATAGATAGATAGATATATAGATAGACAGAGAGATAGACAGACAGACAGACAGACAGACAGACAGACAGACAGACAGACAGACAGACAGACAGACACAGACAGACATATAGACAGTATTAACTGCGCTATCAAAATATGGGGTGCACCTCGAACTTTGACCCAGCCGGTAGTTATTTGGTTTAGTACTATCTACACCACCAATGCTTGGTTTCCTTTGTCTTTTGTTGTCGTTGATGTTGCTTTGTTGTTGTTGCGACCACTTCTACTGCTGCTGTTTTGTGTGGGGTTTTGTTTGATCCGATGTATAGCGTCAACGACTGTTTCCCATAAAAAATGGTCTGTGTTGGTTTGCATCGGTCGTCGACGTACATACATCGTGATGTACAGTCAACGTGCGTCCCTTTGACCTCGTCACCTTTTCCTTAACAACACCAGTAGAGCACATTGATTTATTAAACACTGGCTTCTGGAAATCAAACCTTCAATAATTTTGGCATATAGTCTTAGAGAGGAAACCCGCTACATTTTTTTCCATTACCAGCAAGGGATATTTTATGTGCACCATCCCACATACATGATAGCACATATCACGGCCTTTGATATACCAGTCTTGGTGCACTGGTTGGAACAAGAAATAGCCCAATGGGCCCACCGACGGGGATCGATCCCAGACCGACCACGCATCAGGCGAGCGCTTTACCACTGGGCTACGTCCCATCGTCTTCTTGTCGCTATCTGTTTTAGCGCCGAACTGTAAATGTAATAGGGGTGGGGTGGGGAATTTCCGCAAGCACTCTCGCCAAAACATATATGTTCTGAACGTAAACCCTGTATCATAACGAAACGTGCAGCCAGATACATTATAACTATTACATCAATATATTAAAATACCATCAAATAACCATCGGACGGTTTCTTCTGAAATTAATACAGGACAGAAGGGGTATCTCCTTTCTACGGTTCGGTTATTTCCGTCAGTAACTAAGTGAGGAAAATTTTACGTAAAACAACTACTTGTAAATAAGTAGTGCAAAACCAAAGTTCATGCAGTTATGTTTGTCGGATTTTTGTGGTTTTGTTTGTTTGGTTCATGGTGTGGGATTTTGTTGTTGTATTTGTTGTTGTTGTTTATTTGTTGTTGTTATATATGTGTGTATATATATATATATATATACACACATATACATATATATATATATATATATATATATATATATATATATATATATATATATATATATATATATATATATATGACATCATTTGGATCAATCCATGCATTTTTTATCAAAGAGTATTTAGAGATTGAAATTACTTTATTATATTCAGGGGCGTAGGCTGTGGGGGGGGGGGGGGGTTCGCTGAAGCAAATGGTCCGCTTTCAGAACTAAAACATACAGGTTTATGTATATGGAGTTTCTGGTGGTGCAAAACAAAATAGAAAAAGGGTCCTCTTGGTTCATATTCAAACACCCCAGGTCCAGATCACGCTACGCCCCTGATATTAGAAGTTGGAAGTGAAAATAGCATCTGTAAAAATCAAGTCGGAAAAAATAGCTCGTTATTAAATCAACATTATTTTTATTATTCAAACAAACAACTGAAACAGTTATCTCGGTAAAATAGCATACAAAAATAATTATATTCATAAATATTGTATAAAATTAAACACGATATATACACATGTACGTGTATATACATACAGCTAAGACTTCCTTTAATACCGAAGTCATCAACGACACAACAAAAACAAATTATAAAACCTACTGATATACTGATCGTATATTGTATATAGTATATTGTACATAGTATATATGTTTATATCTAAGGGAGGGACGTAGCCCAGTAGTAAAGCGCTCGCTTGATGCGCGGTCGGTTTAGGATCGATCCCCGTCGGTGGGCCTATTGGGCTATTTCTCGCTCTAGCCAGTCCACTACGATCGGTATATCAAAGGCCGTGGTATGTGCTATTCTGTATGTGCGATGGTGCATATAAAAGATCCCTTGATACTAAAGGAAAAATGTAGCGGATTTCCTCTCATCAAAATTACCAAATGTTTGACATCCAAAAGCCGATGATTAATAAATCAATGTGCTCTAGTGGTGTCGTTAAACAAAACAAACTTCTGTTTATATCTAATTCAGGAAAGGAATCCGTGAGCAGCCACGACCTTGTTAAAATATCCTTTTAACTCTGGCTTGTGCAGAGATACGATTTTGAAAGTGTTAATGTTTCAATCGTTGATATTTTGAAAGTGTTAAATGTTTCAGTCGGTGATATTTTGAAAGTGTTAATGTTTCAGTCGTTGATATTTTGAAAGTGTTAATGTTTCAGTCGGTGATATTTATTAACGACACCTCAGCACATTACAAACTACAGCTATTTGGTGTCTAAAATTTGGTTTACTTCCACATTTGGTCTAGAGGCCAAGAGAGGAAACCCGCTGTTGCAACATAGGCTACTTGCACCGAATATTTTTTTTTAATGGATTTTTATATGCACTTCTCCAAAGACAGTATGTACATACAATTTAAAAAGTTTCTTCTGTCAGTTAAAAAGTCAACGCCTGTGAATATGTTCTATGGAGAACTGGGGCGTTACCCAGTCTCCCTTGATGTCAAGTTAAGAATGATAATTTTTTGTTTGTTTAAAATGATGACTGGAAAACACACACAGGTATCATTCTTGATACATGAATTATTGTTGAATGATTATAATAATGAAATGTGCGATCATAAATGGTTAAAGTTTATAAAATCTGTTTTGATGACGCTGGATATACTAACGTAACAGTGTAACCAGCGCCCGGAGGTATATCTGTTAAAACAAAGAATTGTTGTTTACAGAATCAGTTCTTACAAACATTGCCAACTTGTTTAAAGCATCTTGTTACAGACTGTTTAAATCAAATATTATTCGAAACATATTTAACCAATCTGGAGAAATAAACATTGGTTACCATTATTACACTTTCCAGTCTCGAATCATTATCTTCCCATTGAAAAAGGCAGGTGGAGAAACATAACTTTGACAAATAGAACATGCTGTGTACAAATAACAAAATTATATAATATGTTGTCCTTTTCTTTAAGTAGACCAAATGTTTACAAATTTAGAATGCTATTTGATTGTGAAAAAAACCACCTGGTGTTCTCAGAAGCTAGCTCTTCTTTTGTTTTTTAAACAAATAATTTGTACATTGTATATCATATTGTTCACAGCATCTCGGTTCCGTTCTGTTGTAGTCTCCAGTTGTGTTACATGCACCGGGTTACGGGTTCCAGTGCTTAGACCTTGTTGTCGTATGCGGGGTTCACGTGTGGATTCGCTGGTCCTGTATTGTTAGAAACAACCTGATTATACGGTGGAGGGGCCGCATAACACGGGTTGGTAGTTACGGTTGGCGGCGATGACGTCATAATGACTGCGATATCTGTACAAAAAAAAAGAAGAAGTAAAATCATCTCAGCATTCTTGAACCATATTATATATTTAGTGTCTTGACTTGTTAGTTTACTTGAACCCAGTCCAGTCCAGCCCAGTACAGTCCAGTCCAGCCGAGTCCAGTCCAGTCCACCCCAGCCCAGCCCAGCCCAGCCCAGCCCAACCCAGCCCAGTCCAGCCCAGTCCAGCCCAGCCCAGATCAGCCCAGCCGAGTCCAGCCCAGTCCAGCCCAGCCCAGCACAGCCCAGCCCAGTCCAGCCCAGCCCAGTCCAGCCCAGCCCAGATCAGCCCAGCCGAGTCCAGCCCAGTCCAGCCCAGCCCAGCACAGCCCAGCCCAGTCCAGCCCAGCCCAGCCCAGCCCAACCTGGCCCAGCCGAGTCCAGTCCAGCCCAGCCCAGTCCAACCCAGCCCAGCCCAGCCCAGCCTGGCCCAGCCCAGCTGAACCCAGTCCAGCCCAGCCCAGCCCAGCTCAGCCCGGCATACTTCGTAATTCACCCGAATCATTTTGTATGCCCTCGGCATAATCCCGAATGTTTTCAACAAATTTTAAATCACTGGCATGATTTTGCAAGTAAGGTTTTGATTGGTCGAAT
>NC_054701.1:83095424-83102924 GCF_016097555.1 Gigantopelta aegis
GTGATATCAACTCACGGTGGACAACATATATCCTCTTTCTTGTAATCATTGATGTTAATTTTTGAAGCACAACATCCATGGTCACAGTATATGGTAACAGAGCGGCTAAACAAGGTTCTGTAAGTACAACGTGATGCCAGACACACTGTCAAAGAAAACACAGAATACTATTTAGTTCTTTATTGCCATTTGGAGACCTAAAGATGTTTGCAAAAACACAGAGACTATGTGTAGTTTGTAATTCCAATAAAATCGAAGATGAATTCCATTTTATACTGCAGTGTGACCGAAATAATTATATAAGACAAAAATGGCTGTGTATTGTGTAATACTGGCCCAAGTTAAACAAATACATGATTACATAAAGGGGCGGATGCATGCTTTTTCTAGGAATGGGTGCAACTTTTAAAAAGGGCCCCTTAAGTATTCAAAAGTATACTAACATAATCTAACATAATATGAAATTTATAGTTTAAACATATTGAAATAACTCAGCAACATACAAACGTTAATTATAGATAACAATTACATGGTACTAAAATAACATCTATAATGCACACATAGACATTAAATTTGACATGTAATTCAATTGGAAAACTCTTTATTTGGTATAGATTAAGTCAAATTTAAATTTTAAGGTATTTGTTCACAAAATAAGAGAAAATAACACCACGCCTGAGCTGTATAAAACAAAAAACTCTATCTAGCTCGGTGACACCCCATTTGTTTTCTCATATATATTTTTATTTTATTTTAAATTAGCACATTTTGAGTGGTAGAAATATTTGTAGCATGTTTTTAAATAGCTCAATTCGGGCAATTAATTAAAAATAATAACTTGATTTAGTGTTAGATTGCAAAGTTATATAGTTATATTTGTATTGTGGTTTTGCCATTTTCCATATTATGTGAAAAACACTCCCAACCATTATACTTAGCCCGAGTACTCTGACTGTAAAAGAGCTAGATGGACATTTGGTTATACCCGTCCAAATGTCCGTCTAGCTCTCTTACAGTCAGAGTACTCGGGCTACATTATACTGTGCACATTGTATATAAACATGTTTACTATGTATGCTGATGAGTGGTAAAACTTAAAGATGCAGACCCTAGTTTCAACACGTGAAAATGAACACTATGGATAAGGTTATAACAGAGAGAAGCTAAAGTCTGTGATCTTTAAACGAGGAAATACCGTCTAAATATAGATTAGAACTTGTCTCGATAACCATTATTTCTTAGACGAACGTGCGTTTTCAGAATTATGAAAAATGCATTTTGGGGTATTATAAAAACCTGGATAACCAGAACCACTTACTATTACTATTCTGAATAATAAAAAGTAAGTACTTCTAATTTAAGTTATCAAAAACTGTTTTAATAGTGAAAAATACGTCGTAGTGTTTAAAAACTAGGTCTGTCACTTCAAGGCAACATATAAACATGTAACTTGTAAAACTTGTAACTTGTACATTGAGTTTTACAGTTTATCGTACACCAATCTGATTAAAATTAGCTCCACTGGGTCTACCAGTAGATCTAACAGCATTGCGTGGACTCCCATGTCCAGGTGACATTTCATCTATAAATAACAATTTAAATATCGACCAATTACACTTCGCCTTTCATAGCGTTATTCGGGAGCACACAAATTCTAAAAATATCGGGCGAGACTATTTATGCAATAGGCGAACTTGTTGGTCTATTTCAACATTGAAAAAACAGGGGGGGGGGGAGTGCAGTAATAAACTCTGGATTGTATACTAGTATAAACAGATTTTATGGCTATACCATCACGGTTTGTTTTTCGTCTTGAAACGAATTTTATATAAAATTTTATATTGCAATTAGTTTCCGGCATACTTCGTAATTCACCCGAATCATTTCGTATACCCTCGGCACAATACCGAATGTTTTCAAATTCTTTTCAAAACACTGGCATGACTTTGCAAGTAAGGTTTTGATTGGTCGAATGAAAGGTCAACTGGACATGGGCTCCAACGGGCTGCTGTTAGATCCACATGTAATAGTGGAGCTAATTTTAATTAGATTGATCGTACACAAACTACAAAATACATATTTAATGTTGCTATGCTTCACAGTATCTTTCATTAATGTATCTCTTGATGGTATTGGAATTTTGAGTTGATGTTGATTATCATATTGTTTGCAAAAAAAGAACACTGATATATTAATTGTCGGCTACCGGGTGTCAAACATTTGGTAATTTTGAGATATAATCTTAGAGAGGAAATCCGTTGCATTTTTCCATTAGTAGCAAGAGAACTTTTATATGCATCACCGCACATACAGGATAGCACATACCACGCCTTTGATATACCAGTCGTGCTACACTGGCTGGAACGAATAGGAGAAACAGGATTCGATGAAAAAGTAAACACACAATACAAGAAGCATACTCGTGAAAGGAAAATACTTTAAAAAAAAAATCAATTGAAATTTTAAAATATATTTTCTATAAAGTATTGGAAGTAGTTTCCGTAAATAAAATTACAGATAAAAATAAACCTGTAAACTATTAAAACATAGTGCATTTGGGTGACATAATAATTTCACTTCTAATGTAAAATGTATTAGTAGTTATTAAGAAGAAAATTTACCGTAACCTATAAACAGGTTACATATTAACAGAACACCGTAACATAGTTACGATAGGTTAACTTACTCGGTTTATCGGTGAATATCCCCAACAGTTTTAGTCGTGAGAACATCCTCGACTTCGCCTCGAAGGCCCCACGGCCAAGACTATAGGGACAGTCACCGATACACCTAGCGGACGTATTTCTGTTCGGTCTGGCTGAACGCATCCCCGTTAACCTGTGGGTTCTGTTACATAATAATTCCTGTAATAATTACTGTTAGGCGTGTTGATTGGTTAAAATGCTATCACGTCATCTAGAAAAACCCAACGTTATTCTTCCATGAACGTGAAAACTGCACATTTTCGGTAAACAACGGAATCCCCGTTTCTATTTTTATCCCAAGTTCGTCTGTTGTGTCTGCAGCTGCCCATATTCCGAGTGACGGTAGTGTTGTTCAAGGCCAGAATACGCTTATTTTGATGACGATTATGCACGTTTTTTTTGTTGTTATGACAAGTACACACCTTCCGATTGATGTATATCCTGTTTCCGAAGTTGAACGACTACAAAAGAATTTTTTTGAGGCAAGTGAAACTTTGAATACGTCTTATTTTGCCCCAAAAACATTTCACTGAGATATTGATAGATATATATAGTAATATAATAAAACAGCCAATTTAGTTTAATTCGACATCGAAAATATTTCCGGGAGGTAACTCTGACCCACTGACCCGCAAAAGCACAAAATATAGAACTTCACAGCAGGGACACATTTTGTAAACGTATTTGATGCTTTGTCATTAAGTATCCACCCATTATTAACTTTTTGGGTAGAATATATATCATACTGAATTTATTTTTAGAAGACAATGCATATTTAATTCAAAATAACTTAAAATAATGTTTTGCTTATCATGATGACTCAGCAGTTTCTGATACTGAAGTTGATTTAAAAAACATTTTGATAATGCATAACTATTCAAATATAGAAAATCTATTTTTATGTAAATCATTTGAATGAGTTTAGCATATGACTGGATCTCTATACAAAAAATCGTGCAATCGAAACGAGCAGTGCTTGAACTTTTTAAATTGATATAAGCACTTTTTAATGTTTCCGGTACATCTGACCTGTGACAGTCATTTGTGGGTAACCATAACATTAACTAATACATTATATATACTTTTAATGAGAACTCGTGTGTGGTCGCTATGAACGAAGATACGTCAAAAGTGAAAATACTACATTACGAAAAAACATTTGCTCGGTGTGTTTTCATCTGATGTAAGAATATTTCTGTTTACAATATCTGTTTCAGACATACCATAGTTTTTAAACATTAAGGCAAATAACCATGGTCATTAGAGCCGTTTTTATTCAGGAAACTGAAATCATACTTATACTTAGATAATCTATTATGTTTTAGATTATCAAAGTCTGTATATTCCAATTGTTTTTTGTCATTGGTTTTTTTACTTTATTGAACTAAAATAAATGCTGCATTTAGTAAATATTTTTAGCAACGTGTGACTGCTGTCACATGCCTTAAGTCTTTCAGCTGCTAAAACAGTTTTGGAGTATTTTTTTTGGATAGAAATCTACCTTTCTGATTGACGAGTGTTTATTCCTTTCATGGCACTTATATTACAAAGTGAACAGTACTAAATATTTTTGTTTGATTAAACATATTGGTCAATCATTGCAACGTTTGATAAATATTTACTGGTTTGTTACTGGTACATATGATAAGTTTTATTAATTAAACTTCAAGTTTTATTATTTTCACGAATTGAAAGCTATTTTTTATGTCGTGTATCCCTTTATCTGCGATCTAAACGTGAGTTTGCCGATTTCAAAGTGTAGGGTTCGTCTCAAAAAATGAAATGAGAAATCTTGCTGTACGAAGAACGTTTATGTCATTAGGATACGGTATTAGAGTGTTTTTTTTTCATTTAAAACCGGTTTGATCTTGACAGTGTATTATCGACAATCGTAACCTTCCTATTTCACTTGAATTAGATATTTTATAAAGTGTTAGTATAAGCTTTTAAAAAAGTTTCTCTAGTTATTTTCATGTATATATTTTTTAAAATGGACGTAAACTAAATTAAAAACAATGCCATGTTTGGTCACAGAAGTACAAGGCTACTACGACTTTATTTTGCTTCATTTGGATAATATAGTGATGTTTTTTTCAATAAGAGCAACATATTTAATGAAACTATGACCATAAAGAAAGAAAAAATTAAAAAATTTTTGTTTGGTTTTTGTTTTTAGTTGTGTTTAACGACACAATTCAGACTTCAAACGATTTGGTAATTTTGACATATAATCTTAGAGAGCAATCGGGTACATGTGCAGATATTGGAGGTCGAAACCTTACGCAGGTGCCCAAGTTTAAAACAAATTGAAATACATTTTCTGAGCGAAAACACATGGCCCCATATACAATTCCGCGACCTGTCCTTTTCGCTCACTTCCTCACAGTATATAACCCCAACCCCGGTAACCCTGCGCACGTGCCTTCAAGGAATCTTCACATTCATTTTCACTAATTTTTTTAGAAAGGGATCGTTTATATATAACATCATGTACAGACATGAAATACAAGCTCAAATGCACTTTTAAAACCCTCTCGCTCCGAGTACAATGTCTGGCTCTAGTCAGAAATCGTGCTCGAAACGAGCGTGCTTGAACATTAAATTGATATAAGCACGTTAATTCCGGACATCTGTCCTGACAGTCATTTGTGGGCATACATACATATATACTTTTAAAAGAACTCGTGTGTGTTCGCTATGAACGAAGATCGTCAAAAGTATACGCTCGATTCGTCGCCTGTGCCGCCAATCCTCGGCAAAGGACAAACGATAGCCTGTTGTCAGTTTCTGTTTCAGACATACCCTAGTTTTTAAACATTAAGGCAAATGTTTTACTATTAGAGCCGTTTTTTATAACTGAAATCATACTTTACTTAGATTTTATTATTTAGATTATCCACTTCTGTATATTCCAAGTGTTTTTTGGTCATCCTGGTGTTTTTAATGTAACAAAATGCATTTCTCATATTTTTAAAAACGCACGTGCGTCTGAGAAGTAACAGTCATGGAGTCGAGTTTCAGTCTACTTTTTGAGGGTATTTCACCATTTCAAAGTCACAGACTCATGTTTCACTCAATTGTAACTTTATCCATATGTGTTACAGGTTTGTAGATTAACTAAACTTAGTTTTAATTTTCACGAGTTGAAACTAGGGTCTGTCCCTTTAACACGTGAGTTTGCCGATTTCAAAGTGTAGGGTTCGTCTCAAAAAATGAAATGAGAAATCTTGCGCTGTACGAAGAACGTTTGGTTGAGGATACGGTATTAGAGTGTTTCGTTAAAACCGGTTTGATCTTGACAGTGTATTATCGACAATCGTACCTTCCTATTTCAGAATTAATATTTTATAAAGTGTTAGTAGAGCTTTTAAAGTTTAGTTTGTATACTAGTAACACATTGATCATGTATATATTTTTTAAAATAAAATATACTAAAGTAGACAATGAATGTTTTCACTTCTTAATTTTACGTGTGTTAAAATCGACACATTTTTTTTTTGGGGGGTTGGGGGGGGGTTTGTTGTTGTTTGTTTTTTGTTTTTAGTTTTGTTTAACGACATCAATTGGATGTCAAACATTTGGTAATTTTGACATATAATCTTAGAGAGCAATCGGGTGCATGTGCAGATATTGGAGGTCGAAACCTTACCTGCCCAAGTTTAAAACAAATTGAAATATATTTTCTGAGGAAGCATGGCCCCATATAAACTTCGCTCAACACAGTATATAACCCCAACCCCGGTGAAATCCCTGCGCACGTGCCTTGGAAACCCGCTACATTTTTATTTTTTTAGCAAGGGATCGTTTATATGTACCATCCCACAGACAGGATATCACATGCCTTTTATATACCCGCCGATGGGGATCGATCCTAGACTGACCGCGCATTTCCAAAAAACACATTTTTATGTCTAAGTAATGAATAAAAATAACATATAGTCTTGAAAAATGTTACGTAAATCGAACACAACACCCTGTTTCTCTACCCCAAGAACACGTAACGCGTATGCTAACCGCTGGCCACTGTCAAAATGTCAAGACAAATCCCCCACCGACCCCTGGAAAGGTGTTGTACCATACCTCTATGGATATAGATATGTTTTGGAGATACCAGACGACCCCGCGATCCAAGACAGTTAAATTTGTTCAAAATCACGCAAGAAGCTCAGCGCCTGCGCAAATCACGTAAAGTCCCAGTTCTACTGACGTCCCGCTAAATGAAGAAAAACAAAGCTATCCAATGCGTTTGTAGTTGACCTAGATAATGTAGATAAGCAGGTATTGCGAAACTATAGCGATGTGGTGGACCTTTTATGTACCAAACAGAACTGAATCATTTATTCTATATGCTTAAATAATAAAAATATTCCAGGGACTGCAGCTTTAATATGGGTAGTAGATAAATCTTCTAAATAATTTGACGCTCTCTCTCATGTTAATTAGTTCAAAATTAATGACAAAATGTTTGCGTTATAGGTTGATGTTCTTTTATTTTAAATTTTATGACGTTTTATCCATATATGATTCAGAAAATTAAAATTTACAAAACCTTATGTAAATCAATATAATGAATCGGAGATTTGACGGAAAAAAAACGAATGTAATTTTTTAAGGGAATTCCCTTATTTGTGTATTGATACAGTTTTAAATCATTGGGGAATAGATTTCGATTCGGTTTTTTAATATAGTTTTGTATAATGGCAATATTAATGCATTTGGAATTATAAGAATTGAACGTTATATTTTTATACTTATGTATGAACGGCTTCGCGCTAACGCGCTACGCCATTCGTAC
>NC_054701.1:83107924-83110424 GCF_016097555.1 Gigantopelta aegis
GAGTGTGTTCCCAACACTAGTCCCTCATCGAGGTGCAGGTGTGGCAACATTCTCACGGGTTTTCTTGCGAGTGGCGAATACAGGGCGTGTTCCCAACACTAGTCCCTCATCAAGGTGCAGGGGTGGCAACATTCTCATTGGTTTCCTTGCGAGTGGCGAACACAGAGTGTGTTCCCAACACTAGTCCCTCATCGAGGTGCAGGTGTGGCAACATTCTCACGGGTTTTCTTGCGAGTGGCGAATACAGGGCGTGTTCCCAACACTAGTCCCTCATCGAGGTGCAGGTGTGGCAACATTCTCACGGGTTTTCTTGCGAGTGGCGAATACAGGGCGTGTTCCCAACACTAGTCCCTCATCGAGGTGCAGAGGTGGCAACATTCTCACGGGTTTCCTTGCGAGTGGCGAACACAGAGTGTGTTCCCAACACTAGTCCCTCATCGACGTGCAGGGGTGGCAACATTCGCACGGGTTTCCTTGCGAGTGGCGAACACAGAGTGTGTTCCCAACACTAGTCCCTCATCGAGGTGCAGGTGCGGCAACATTCTCACGGGTTTTCTTGCGAGTGGCGAATACAGGGCGTGTTCCCAACACTAGTCCCTCATCGAAGTGCAGAGGTGGCAACATTCTCATGGGTTTCTCTGCGAGTGGCGAATACAGCGCGTGTTCCCAACACTATTCCCTCGTCGAGGTTCGATCCAATTAAGGTTCAAACACTCTGTCATGGACACACACCTCAGCTATCTGAACTGTCTGTCCCGTACATAGAGTTAGTTGTTAGTGAAAGAGAAGTCAATGTAGTGGTCATACACCTACCCATTGAGTAGTTAAACTCGCTCTGGGCAGTGGGATGCGAACCCAGTACCTACCAGCCTTAAACCCGGTCGCTTAACCACTTCACCGCCGATGCCGGTAACGTTTTAATTCGGTTAGAGATGTAGCTCAGGAGTAGAGCGCTCGTCTGAGGTGCCATGGGTCACAGGATCGATCGCCCTCTAGGGACTCGAGGTTTTATCGTCCCAACCAATTCCCCACTGCTGCTACACCAAATGTCGTGGTGTGTACTATCCTGCCTGTATATAAAAAATCCTTGCTACTTTATCGTTAGGACAGACCCAGGGCTACGAACCGGGCACAACTTGATGACGAAAACATAAGTTTTCTTTATCTTGCTCTATATAGATAAAGATAAAAAATCTGGACTATGCTCCTCACTTATAATTCCTTTCCTTTGCAAATTCTATTGGTAGACAGTCAGAAGAATTTTGTATTTCACGTTAACGATTCAGTTTTTTAATTTCCGCTCAAAAAGTGTTTGAACAGATCTTGCACCTCATATCGTTTTTTTTCAAATTCAAATTCGCTCAGACCACATACATGGTACACGAGGTAAAAATATAATGCAATTATACATTGTGAGCAAGTAATACTGGGAGAACATTATGAAATAATTATATATTATACGTATATACATGTAAATTCACACAATTTCTTGCTTTGTTTAAATATTCTACACTTCGCTTTAGTTGCTTTTTCTATTAACTGCTTCTTTGCTGCACAGAATCAACTACTTTAATAGCTTCATATGGATATTCTATTATTTTTTCGTTTACAAAATATCATTATCTTGCTCTTAGAGGTTTCCATTCCTTACAGAATAAGTAAAAACATCGAGTGCTCGCTGAAGAGAATCTGCATTTTCAGCGATAATTACAGTGTCATCAACAAAAAACAATAAGAATAAGTTTATATGCAATCCCAGATTTTGCTATATCTTCTCTGTACATTATTCTAAGCCAGTAACACCCTTTTGTATAAAATACAGCTCTAAATCATTAAGATAAATAGCAAATAATAAAGGTGATAAATTTTCTCCCTGCGTAACTCCAGTGTTGCATATAAAATACTCCGACTTTGTAACATTAACAAATATACGATTTTACCACAAAATACATAATTCTACATACAATATCAATACAGGCTGGTAGGTACTGGGTTCGGATCCCAGTCGAGGCATAGGATTTTTAATCCAGATACCGACTCCAAACCCTGAGTGAGTGCTCCGTAAGGCTCAATGGGTAGGTGTAAACCACTTGCACCGACCAGTGATCCATAACTGGTTCAACAAAGGCCATGGTTTGTGCTATCCTGCCTGTGAGAAGCGCAAATATAAGATCCCTTGCTGCTAATGGGAAAGAGTAGCCCATGTAGGGGCGACAGCGGGTTTCCTCTCAAAATCTGTGTGGTCCTTAACCATATGTCTGACGCTATATAACCGTCAATAAAATGTGTTGAGTGCGTTGTTAAATAAAACATTTCTTTCTTTCTTAGCAGGGTAATACCTTTATAATTGTTAGGAGTTTTCTCATCGCCTTTATTCTTGTAAATGGGCTTAATGATTCCCGTGATCCACACTGTCAAATACTAAATTTAAATAATTTAACTGGTAGTAATATGTCAGCTGTAGTGGACAGATATTCGTGTATTATATCATCACAACCAG